>NW_025228916.1:17885-21452 GCF_018294505.1 Triticum aestivum
GGGGGGGGAGTGCTCGCTCCTTGCACAGCGCCACAAGCCGCAGCGCCTCGGCCGACTTCGTACTCTTCCCGGTCTTCGGAGCCATGGCAGAGGCGATGAGGGGGACCGGGAGCGTTGGCGGCGACGGCGGCGCCGAGGGGCGGAGCGCTGCTCCCATTCGGCTTTGGGAAAGCGGAGGGGAGTGGCGGAGATTTCTGAGGAAGCAACTGCAAGTGGCGAAGCTGGGGGAACGGCCCCTGTTTCCTCTGCTTATAAAGAGGAGGAGGCGAACGTTACGTTCGTTTTAAAATAATAATCACCCACGATCTCTCCCACGACACCGCGATTGACGCGTGCCGTTACGGGAGGGCGCGGTGGATACGGAGTTAGATTTGGTATGGATCCAGGCCGCGTGTGCCCATGCCCTGTTTTGGGCCTGGCCCAACAGCGCTCGGCACCGCGTGTGGCCCAGGCCCGGGGGCTCCTGTCGGTGTACTAAAGTAAGGGTACCTTAGTATCCCGAACTTGTGCACGGGTAGGTGCAGCGTCCCACGGCGGGGCTCGCCGGGTGTCCGCCAAGATCCTCCGTAGTCCCTAGTGATGCCATTCAAGAACAAAGTGTTTTAACCGAGAAGACAAGGCACCGGCAAGAAGAGCTTGCCGGGAAGGACAAGGCCCCGGCAAGAGGAGCTTGCCGGGAAGGCCAACCAGGGCACTTCAAAGAACTTGCCGCGACGTCCGGGCGCACGTGTCGGGAGGTTGCGTAGCCAAGCGGTGCGAGGTGGCAAACGGAGATGATGAGAAGGCCATCGTGGCAAGCAGCGCCACCCCTAGTGGTCGCTTTTCTGCACTGTTTGGGTGACTCAGACGGGCATTTAATGCCCTTGTCCCCTGCCGTCAGGGTTAGGTAGGATACACTGTACAAATAACTGTACCAACCACCTCGCTTTTTACATTTGTACCCTTCTCTGCGTTGCCACCTGTCGGTGACCCCTTTCGCATATAAAAGGAGGCCCATGCGCAACGTAGAGGGGGTTCGGAACATTCGAAGCACTCAGAATACAACCACAAAGCAGCAGTAGGAGTATTATCTCTCCGGAGACCTCCGAAGCTGGGTAAAGATCGCTCGCGTGCTCCGCCTCGATCTGCTCTTCGTGCGCCCTCCACTCCCTGCCGGACCGAATAGGGGCCCCTGTCTTGTCGCACCCGAAAGCTTGTTGCTCGTCGGGTCTTGCCGGGACGCGCGGCGCGTCGCGGCAAGTTATTTGAAGTGCCCTGGTTGGCCTTCCCGGCAAGCTCCTCTTGCCGGGGCCTTGTCCTTCCTGGCAAGCTCTTCTTGCCGGAGCCTTCTCTTCTCGGTTAAAACACTTTGTTCTTGAATGGCATCACTAGAGACTATGGAGGATCTTGGCGGACACCCGGCGAGCCCCGCCGCGGGACGCTGCAACTACCCGTGCACAAGTTCGGGATACTAAGGTACCCTTACTTTAGTACACCGACAGGATCCCCTCCAAAGATGTCGTGGGGAACGAGCACCTATGGGGCAGGGGCCCCTTTTCGGTCCGGCAGGGAGGGAAGGGCGCACGAAGAGCGGATCAAGGCGGAGCACGCGAGCGATCTTTACCCAGCTTCGGAGCTCTCCGGAGAGATAATACTCCTACTGCTGCTTTGTGGTTGTATTCTGAGTGCTTCGAATGTTCCGAACCTCCTCTACGTTGCGCATGGGCCTCCTTTTATATGCGAAAGGGGTCACCGACAGGTGGCAACGCAGAGAAGGGTACAAATGTAAAAAGCGAGGTGGTTGGTACAGTTATTTGTACAGTGTATCCTACCTAACCCTGACGGCAAGGGACAAGGGCATTAAATGCCCGTCTAAGTCACCCAAACAGTGCAGAAAAGCGACCGCTAGGGGTGGCGCTGCTTGCCACGATGGCGTTCTCGTCATCTCCGTTTGCCACCTCACACCGCTTGGCTATGCAACCTCCCGACACGTGCGCCCGGAATGGTCTCAGGGCGACACGCCGAAGAGGTGCGCTGGAGCGTGGGCACGTAGTGGTGGCTTCGCCGCGGCAAGCGCCTTGCCGCGGTTGTTATCTTGTCGCACCCGAAAGCTTGTTGCTCGTCGGGTCTTGCCGGGACGCGCGGCGCGTCGCGGCAAGTTCTTTGAAGTGCCATGGTTGGCCTTCCCGGCAAGCTCCTCTTGCCGGGGCCTTGTCCTTCCCGGCAAGCTCTTCTTGCCGGAGCCTTGTCTTCTCGGTTAAAACACTTTGTTCTTGAATGGCATCACTAGGGACTACGGAGGATCTTGGCGGACACCCGGCGAGCCCCGCCGCGGGACGCTGCAACTACCCGTGCACAAGTTCAGGATACTAAGGTACCCTTACTTTAGTACACCGACAAATAGGTATTCTTGGTTTGGTTTATTCCTTTTCCTTTGGTCAATCTGGGCCAGGTACTTCTATGTTGATGGGCCTTTTATGGGCTTTCATAGAGACCGCGAAAAATAATTGGGTCAAAATAAATCAACATTGTGGGAATTGAACACAGGACCTTCTGTCTAGATCTTCGATGTAACTAATTAAGCGAATGAGCAAACTAAAGGAAGGATTGCGTCCTTTTCTTGGTTTGGTTTAGTCCTTTTCGTTTGGTCAATCTGGGCCAGGTACTTCTATGTTGATTTCTATATTGAAAGGAAGGATCCATAGGCTTCAATGTGTTGGGGCTACTAAATTAAAAAAGGAATTATCCTACTATTAAAGGGAATAGGTATTCTTGGTTTGGTTTAGTCCTTTTCGTTTGGTCAATCTGGGCCAGGTACTTCTATGTTGATGGGCCTTTTATGGGCTTTCATAGAGACCGCGAAAAATAATTGGGTCAAAATAAATCAACATTGTGGGAATTGAACACAGGACCTCCTGTCTAGATCTTCGATGTAACTAATTAAGCGAATGAGCAAACTAAAGGAAGGATTGCGTCCTTTTCTTTGTTTAGTTTAGTCCTTTTTGTTTGGTCAATCTGGGCCAGGTACTTCTATGTTGATTTCTATATCGAAAGGAAGGATCCATAGGCTTCAATGTGTTGGGGCTACTAAATTAAAAAAAGGAATTATCCTACTATTAAAGGGAATATGTATTCTTGGTTTGGTTTAGTCATTTTCGTTTGGTCAATGTGGGCTAGGTACTTCAATGTTGATGGGCCTTTTATGGGCTTTCATACAGACCGCGAAAAATAATTGGGTCAAAATAAATCAACATTGTGGGAATTGAACACAAGACCTCCTGTCTAGATCTTCGATGTAACTAATTAAGCGAATGAGCAAACTAAAGGAAGGATTGCACCCTTTTCATGGTTTGGTTTAGTCCTTTTCGTTTGGTCAATCTGGGCCAGGTACTTCTAAGTTGATTTCTATATTGAAAGGAAGGATCCATAGGCTTCAATGTGTTGGGGCTACTAAATTAAAAAAGGAATTATCCTACTATTAAAGGGAATATGTATTCTTGGTTTGGTTTAGTCCTTTTTGTTTGGTCAATCTGGGCCAGGTACTTCTATGTTGATTGGCCTTTTATGGGCTTTCATAGAGACCGCGAA
>NW_025228916.1:21462-21854 GCF_018294505.1 Triticum aestivum
TTCTTGGTTTGGTTTAGTCCTTTTCGTTTGGTCAATCTGGGCCTGGTACTTCTATGTTGATGGGCCTTTTATGGGCTTTCATAGAGACCGCGAAAAATAATTGGGTCAAAATAAATCAACATTGTGGGAATTGAACACAGGACCTCCTGTATAGATCTTCGATGTAACTAATTAAGCGAATGAGCAAACTAAAGGAAGGATTGCGTCCTTTTCTTGGTTTGGTTTAGTCCTTTTCGTTTGGTCAATCTGGGCCAGGTACTTCTATGTTGATTTCTATATTGAAAGGAAGGATCCATAGGCTTCAATGTGTTGGGGCTACAAAATTAAAAAAGGAATTATCCTACTATTAAAGGGAATATGTATTCTTGGTTTGGTTTAGTCCTTTTCGTTTG
>NW_025228916.1:21864-22386 GCF_018294505.1 Triticum aestivum
CTTTTATGGGCTTTCATAGAGACCGCGAAAAATAATTGGGTCAAAATAAATCAACATTGTGGGAATTGAACACAGGACCTCCTGTCTAGATCTTCGATGTAACTAACTAAGCGAATGAGCAAACTAAAGGAAGAACTGCGTCCTTTTCTTGGTTTGGTTTAGTCCTTTTCGTTTGGTCAATCTGGGCCAGGTACTTCTATGTTGATTTCTATATTGAAAGGAAGGATCCATAGGCTTCAATCTGTTGGGGCTACTAAATTAAAAAAGGAATTATCCTACTATTAAACGGAATAGGTATTCTTGGTTTGGTTTAGTCCTTTTCGTTTGGTCAATCTGGGCCAGGTACTTCTATGTTGATGGGCCTTTTATGGGCTTTCATAGAGACCGCGAAAAATCATTGGTTGAAAATAAATCAACATTGTGGGAATTGAACACAGGACCTCCTGTCTAGATCTTTGATGTAACTAATTAAGCGAATGAGCAAACTAAAGGAAGGATTGCATCCTTTTCTTGGTTTGGTTT
>NW_025228916.1:22396-23108 GCF_018294505.1 Triticum aestivum
TGGTTTGGTTTAGTCCTTTTCGTTTGGTCAATCTGGGCCAGGTACTTCTAGGTTGATTTCTATATTGAAAGGAAGGATCCATAGGCTTCAATGTGTTGGGGCTACTAAATTAAAAAAGGAATTATCCTACTATTAAAGGGAATATGTATTCTTGGTTTGGTTTAGTCCTTTTTGTTTGGTCAATCTGGGCCAGGTACTTCTATGTTGATTGGCCTTTTATGGGCTTTCATAGAGACCGCGAAAAATAATTGGGTCAAAATAAATCAACATTATGGGAATTGAACACAGGACCTCCTGTCTAGATCTTCGATGTAATTAATTAAGCGAATGAGCAAACTAAAGGAAGGATTGCGTCCTTTTCTTGGTTTGGTTTAGTCCTTTTCATTTGGTCAATCTGGGCCAGGTACTTCTATGTTGATTTCTATATTGAAAATAAGGATCCATAGGCTTCAATGTGTTGGGGCTACTAAATTAAAAAAGGAATTATGCTACTATTAAAGGGAATATGTATTCTTGGTTTGGTTTAGTCCTTTTCGTTTGATCAATCTGGGCCTGGTACTTCTATGTTGATGGGCCTTTTATGGGCTTTCATAGAGACCGCGAAAAATAATTGGGTCAAAATAAATCAACATTGTGGGAATTGAACACAGGACCTCCTGTATAGATCTTCGATGTAACTAATTAAGAAAATGAGCAAACTAAAGGAAGGATT
>NW_025228916.1:23161-23810 GCF_018294505.1 Triticum aestivum
TTGATAGAGACCGTGAAAAAATTGGGTCAAAATAAATCAACATTGTGGGAATTGAACACAGGACCTCCTGTCTAGATCTTCGATGTAGCTAATTAAGCGAATGAGCAAACTAAAGGAAGGATTGCGTCCTTTTCTTGGTTTGGTTTAGTCCTTTTCGTTTGGTCAATCTGGGCCAGGTAATTCTATGTTGATTTCTATATTGAAAGGAAGGATCCATAGGCTTCAATGTGTTGGGGCTACTAAATTAAAAAAGGAATTATCCTACTATTAAAGGGAATAGGTATTCTTGGTTTGGTTTAGTCCTTTTCGTTTGGTCAATCTGGGCCTGGTACTTCTATGTTGATGGGCCTTTTATGGGCTTTCATAGAGACCGCGAAAAATAATTGGGTCAAAATAAATCAACATTGTGGGAATTGAACACATGACCTCCTGTCTAGATCTTCAACGTAACTAATTAAGCGAATGAGCAAACTAAAGGAAGGATTGCGTCCTTTTCTTGGTTTCGTTTAGTCCTTTTCGTTTGGTCAATCTGGGCCAGGTACTTCTGTGTTGATTTCTATATTGAAAGGAAGGATCCATAGGCTTCAATGTGTTGGGGCTACTAAATTAAAAAAGGAATTATCCTCCTATTAAAGGGAATAGGTATTCT
>NW_025228916.1:27797-28414 GCF_018294505.1 Triticum aestivum
TTTGGTCAATCTGGGCCAGGTACTTCTATGTTGATTTCTATATTGAAAGGAAGGATCCATAGGCTTCAATGTGTTGGGGCTACTAAATTAAAAAAGGAATTATCCTCCTATTAAAGGGAATAGGTATTCTTGGTTTGGTTTAGTCCTTTTCGTTTGGTCAATCTGGGCCAGGTACTTCTATGTTGATGGGCCTTTTATGGGCTTTCATAGAGACCGCGAAAAATAATTGGGTCAAAATAAATCAACATTGTGGGAATTGAACACAGGACCTCCTGTCTACATCTTCGATGTAACTAATTAAGCGAATGAGCAAACTAAAGGAAGGATTGCGTCCTTTTCTTGGATTGGTTTAGTCCTTTTTGTTTGGTCAATCTTTGTCAGGTACTTCTATGTTGATTTCTATATTGAAAGGAAGGATCCATAGGATTCAATGTGTTGGGGCTACTAAATTAAAAAAAGGAATTATCCTACTATTAAACGGAATAGGTATTCTTGGTTTGGTTTAGTCCTTTTCGTTTGGTCAATCTGGGCCAGGTACTTCTATGTTGATGGGCCTTTTATGGGCTTTCATAGAGACCGCGAAAAATAATTGGGTCAAAATAAATCAACATTGTGGG
>NW_025228916.1:29974-31000 GCF_018294505.1 Triticum aestivum
CTGGGCCAGGTACTTCTATGTTGATTTCTATATTGAAAGGAAGGATCCGTAGGCTTCAATGTGTTGGGCTACTAAATTAAGAAAGGAATTATCTTACTATTAAAGGGAATATGTATTCTTGGTTTGGTTTAGCCCTTTTTGTTTGGTCAATCTGGGCCAGGTACTTCTATGTTGATTGGCCTTTTATGGGCTTTCATAGAGACCGCGAAAAATAATTGGGTCAAAATAAATCAACATTGTGGGAATTGAACACAGGACCTCCTGTCTAGATCTTCGATGTAACTAATTACGCGAATGAGCAAACTAAAGGAAGGATTGCGTCCTTTTCTTGGTTTGGTTTAGTCCTTTTCGTTTGGTCAATCTGGGCCAGGTACTTCTATGTTGATGGGCCTTTTATGGGCTTTCATTGAGACAGCGAAAAATAATTAGGTCAAAATAAATCAACATTCTGGGAATTGAACATAGGACCTCCTATCTAGATCTTCGATGTAACTAATTAAGCGAATGAGCAAACTAAAGGAAGGACTGCATCCTTTAGTCCTTTTTGTTTGGTCAATCTGGGCCAGGTACTTCTATGTTGATTTCTATATTGAAAGGAAGGATCCATAGGCTTCAATGTGTTGGGGCTACTAAATTAAAAAAGGAATTATCTTACTATTAAAGGGAATAGGTATTCTTGGTTTGGTTTAGTCCTTTTCATTTGGTCAATCTGGGCCAGGTACTTCTATGTTGATGGGCCTTTTATGGGCTTTCAAAGAGACCGCGAAAAATAATTGGGTCAAAATAAATCAACATTGTGGGAATTGAACACAAGACCTCCTGTCTAGATCTTCGATGTAACTAATTACGCGAATGAGCAAACTAAAGGAAGGATTGCGTCCTTTTCTTGGTTTGCTTTAGTCCTTTTCGTTTGGTCAATCTGGGCCAGGTACTTCTATGTTCATGGGCCTTTTATGGGCTTTCATAGAGACCGCGAAATATAATTGGGTCAAAATAAATCAACATTATGGGAATTGAACACATGAC
>NW_025228916.1:31010-31672 GCF_018294505.1 Triticum aestivum
AGAGACCGCGAAAAATAATTGGGTCAAAATAAATCAACATTGTGGGAATTGAACACAGGACCTTCTGTCTAGATCTTCAATGTAACTAATTAAGCGAATGAGCAAACTAAAGGAAGGATTGCGTCCTTTTCTTGGTTTGGTTTAGTCCTTTTCGTTTGGTCAATCTGGGCCAGGTACTTGTATGTTGATTTCTATATTGAAAGGAAGGATCCATAGGCTTCAATGTGTTGGGGCTACTAAACTAAAAAAGGAATTATCCTACTATTAAAGGGAATAGGTATTCTTGGTTTGGTTTAGTCCTTTTCGTTTGGTCAATCTGGGCCAGGTACTTCTATGTTGATTTCTATATTGAAAGGAAGGATCCATAGGCTTCAATGTGTTGGGGCTACCAAATTAAAAAAGGAATTATCCTACTATTAAAGGGAGTAGGTATTCTTGGTTTGGTTTAGTCCTTTTCGTTTGGTCAATCTGGGCCAGGTACTTCTATGTTGATGGGGCTTTTATGGGCTTTCATAGAGACCGCGAAAAATAATTGGGTCAAAATAAATCAACATTGTGGGAATTGAACACAGGACCTTCTGTCTAGATCTTCGATGTAACTAATTAAGCGAATGAGCAAACCAAAGGAAGGATTGCAAACTTTTCTTGGTTTGGTTTAGTCC
>NW_025228916.1:32269-32800 GCF_018294505.1 Triticum aestivum
TGAACACAGGACCTCCTGTCTAGATCTTCGATGTAACTAATTAAGCGAATGAGCAAACTAAAGGAAGAACTGCATGCTTTTCTTGGTTTGGTTTAGTCCTTTTTGTTTGGTCAATCTGGGCCAGGTACTTCTATGTTGATTTCTATATTGAAAGGAAGGATCCATAGGCTTCAATGTGTTGGGGCTACTAAATTAAAAAAGGAATTATCCTACTATTAAAGGGAATAGGTATTCTTGGTTTGGTTTAGTCCTTTTCATTTGGTCAATCTGGGCCAGGTACTGCTATGTTGATGGGCCTTTTATGGGCTTTCATAGAGACCGCGAAAAATAATTGGGTCAAAATAAATCAACATTGTGGGAATTGAACACAAGACCTCCTGTCTAGATCTTCGATGTAACTAATTACGCGAATGAGCAAACTAAAGGAAGGATTGCGTCCTTTTCTTGGTTTGGTTTAGTCCTGTTCGTTTGGTCAATCTGGGCCAGGTACTTCTATGTTGATGGGCCTTTTATGGGATTTCATAGAGACCG
>NW_025228917.1:0-8631 GCF_018294505.1 Triticum aestivum
TTTTTTTACTGACTACTTCCTACTAGTCACTGGATTTAGTTATATGTGGCATTGTAGTTCTTCACTTGTAGTGTCTTCTTCCCTCGCACCCAAGTCCACATCCTCACCATGCACAGAGCATCGGACCCCCTTCCACTGGTTCCAGCGACGGGACGAGGAGGCACAAATCCAACTTGGTGCGGGCAGCAGCGGAGCGAGCGTCCCCGGTGGCAGGTGGGTGCTGATGTCTAATACACAACCTTCTTCTTGTAGACGTTGTTGGGCCTCCAAGTGCAGAGGTTTGTAGGACAGTAGCAAATTTCCCTCAAGTGGATGACCTAAGGTTTATCAATCCGTAGGAGGCGTAGGATGAAGATGGTCTCTCTCAAGCAACCCTGCAACCAAATAACAAAGAGTCTCTTGTGTCCCCAACACACCCAATACAATGGTAATTTGTATAGGTGCACTAGTTCGGCAAAGAGATGGTGATACAAGTGGTATATGGATAGTAGATATAGGTTTTTATAATCTGAAAATATAAAAACAGCAAGGTAACTAATGATAAAAGTGAGCGTAAACGGTATTGCAATGCTAGAAAACAAGGCCTAGGGTTCATACTTTCGCTAGTGTAAGTTCCCTCAACCATAATATCATAATTGAATCATAAAACTATCCCTCAACATGCAACAAAGAGTCACTCCAAAATAACTAATAGCGGAGAACGAACGAAGAGATTATGGTAGGGTACGAAACCACCTCAAAGTTATTCTTTCCAATCAATCGGTTGGGCTATTCCTATAAGTGTCACAAACAGCCCTAGAGTTCGTACTAGAATAACACCTTAAGATACAAATCAACCAAAACCCTAATGTCACCTAGATACTCCAATGTCACCTCAAGTATCCGTGGGTATGATTATACGATATGCATCACACAATCTCAGATTCATCTATTCAACAAACACATAGAACCTCAAAGAGTGCCCCAAAGTTTCTACTGGAGAATCACGACGAAAACGTGTGCCAACCCCTATGCATAGGTTTCGAATGTCACGAAACCCGCAAGTTGATCACCTTAACATACGTCAAGTGGCACGTGGTATCCCATTATCACCACAGATATCCACGACAAGACATACATCAAGTGTTCTCAAAGCTTTAAAGACTCAATCCGATAAGATAACTCCAAAGGGGAAACTCAATTCATTACAAGAGAGAAGAGGGGGGAAGAAACATCATAGGATCCAAATATAATAGCAAAGCTCGCGATACATCAAGATCGTATCATCTCAAGAACATGAGAGAGAGAGAGAAAGAGAGAGACAGAGAGAGAGATCAAACACATAGCTACTGGTACATACCCTCAGCCCCGAGGGAGAACTACTCGCTCCTCGTCATGGAGAGCACCGGGATGATGAAGATGGCCACCGGTGGAACTCCCGATCTATGTTGCGTTCTGGAAGTTTTAGGTCACGTAGGTATATATGGGTGCAGGAGGTACGTTAGGGGAGCCACGAGGGCCCCACGAGACAGGGGGGCGCGCCCTAGGGGGGGGCCCTACCCTCGTGAGCTCCTCCTTACTTCCTTGACGTGTGGTCCAAGTCCATCGGGTGGCTTTCGTTCCAAAAATAACTTCTCTAGTTGATTTCGTTCCGTTTCGACTCCGTCTGATATTCCTTTTCTTCAAAACACTGAAATAGGTATAAAACAACAAATCTGAGTTGGGCCTCCGGTTAATAGATTAGTCCCATAAAAGTGGATAATAAATCCCAATATTGCCCAAAACAGTAGATAATATAGCATGGAGCAATCAAAAATTATAGATACGTTGGAGACGTATCAAGCATCCCCAAGCTTAATTCCTGCTCGTCCTCGAGTAGGTAAATGATAAAAAGATAATTTTTGATGTGGAATGCTAGTTGGCATAATTTCAATGTAATTCTTCTTAATTGTGGCATGAATATTAAGATCCATAAGATTCAAGACAAAAGTTGATATTGACATAAAAATAATAATACTTTAAGCATACTAACAAAGCAATTATGTCTTCTCAAAATAACATGGCCAAAGAAAGCTATCCCTACAAAATCATATAGTATGGCTATGCTCCATCTTCACCACACAAAATATTCAAATCATGCACAACCCCGATGACAAGCCAAGCAATTGTTTCATACTTTTGATGTACTCAAACTTTTTCAATCTTCACGCAGTACATGAGCGTGAGCCATGGATATAGCACTATAGGTGGAATAGAATGGTGGTTGTGGAGAAGACAAAGAGGGAGAAGATATTCTCACATCAACTAGGCGTATCAACGGGCTATGGAGATGCCCATCAATAGATATCAATGTGAGTGAGTAGGTATTGCCATGCAACGGATGCACTAGAGCTGTAAGTATATGAAAGCTCAACAAAAGAAACTAGTGGGTGTGCATCCAACTCGCTTGCTCACGAAGACCTAGGGCATTTTGAGGAAGCCCATCATTGGAATATACAAGCCAAGTTCTATAATGAAAGATTCCCACTAGTATATAAAAGTGACAACATAGGAGACTCTATCATGAAGATCATGGTGCTACTTTGAAGCACAAGTGTGGTAAAAGAATAGTAGCATTGTCCCTTTTATATTTTTTTAATTTTTTAATTTGGCCTTTTTTTGGGACAATGCTCTATTGAATGATGATCATCACACTTCTATTTATTTACAACTCAATGATACAACTCGATACTAGAACAAAGATGAATCTATATGAATGCCTCCGGCGGTGTACCGGGATATGCAATGAATCAAGAGTGACATGTATGAAAGAATTATGAACGGTGGCTTTGCCACAAATACTATGTCAACTACATGATCATGCTAAGCAATATGACAATGATGAATGTGTCATGATGAACTAGATGGTGGAAAGTTGTATGGCAATATATCTCGGAATGGCTATGGAAATGCCATAATAGGTAGGTATAGTGGCTGTTTTGAGGAAGGTATATGGTGGGTTTATGGTACCGGCGAAAGGTGTGCGGTACTAGAGAGGCTAGCAAGGGTGGAAGGGTGAGAGTGCGTATAATCCATGGACTCAACATTAGTCATAAAGAACTCACATACTTATTGCAAAAATCTAGAAGTTATCAAAGTAAAGTATTACGCGCATGCTCCTAGGGGGATAGATTGGTAGGAAAAGACCATCGCTCGTCCCCGACCGCCACTCATAAGGAAGACAATCAATAAATAAATCATGCTCCGACTTCGTCACGTAACGGTTCACCATACGTGCATGCTACGGGAATCACAAACTTCAACACAAGTATTTCTCAAATTCATAACCACTCAACTAGCATGACTCTAATATCACCATCTCCATATCTCAAAACAATTATCAAGTATCAAACTTCTCATAGTATTCAACACACTCATAAGAGAATTTTATTATTCTTGAATACCTAGCATATTAGGATTTTTAAGCACATTACCATGCTATTTAAGACTCTCAAAATAATATAAGTGAAGCATGAGAGTTCATCTATTTCTATAAAATAAAACTACCACCATGCTCTAAAAGGATATAAGTGAAGCACTAGAGCAAATGACAAACTACTCCGAAAGATATAAGTGAAGATCAATGAGTAGTCGAACAATTATGCAACTATGTGAAGACTCTCTAACATTTAATAATTTCAGATCTTGGTATTTTATTCAAACAGCAAGCAAAACTAAATAACATGACATCTAATAATAGCAAACATCATGTGAAGAAGCAAAAACTTAGGATCAACCGATACTAACCGATAGTTGTTGAAGAAGAAAGGTGGGATGCCAACCGGGGCATCCCCAAGCTTAGATGCTTGAGACTTCTTGAAATATTATCTTGGGGTGCCTTGGGCATCCCCAAGCTTGAGCTTTTGTTTCTCCTTAATTCCTCTCATATCACGGTCTCCCTAAATCCCAAAAGCTTCATCCACACAAAACTCAACAAGGACTCGTGAGATAAGTTAGTATAAACCATTGCCAAAACCTTATCATACTCTACTGTAGCAAATCACTAAAATTATTATTCAACATTGCATACTAAATGCCTCTGCATATTTAATAGTCCTATCCTCAAATAGAATCATTAAAGAAGCAAACATATGCAAACAATGCAAACATAACAGCAATCTGCCTAAACAGGATAGTCTGTAAAGAATGCTGCAACAGCCATACTTCCCTAGCTCCAAAAATTATGAAAGAAAATTCCCACTGTAGTAAATTTATCATAGCTTAATATCCAAAAGGTTTCAACATTTTATCACATTGTGACTTTTCTAGGGAATTATTGCAACAGCGGTAAACTTTCTGTTTTTAAACAGCAACATGTATACTTGTAACATAGGCATAGTAGAGGCTATCAATGCCACTTTTATTGAAATAAAATATGCAAAACATTGTTCTAAATAACAGCAAGAAAATCCTAACAAAATAAATTGACGCTCCAAGCAAAACACATATCATGTTGGTGAATAAAAATATAGCTCCAAGTAAATTACCGATGGAAGTGGACGAAAGAGGGGATGCCTTCCGGTGCATCCCCAAGCTTTGACTTTTTGGTGTCCTTGGATTATCTTGGGGGTGCCACGGGCATCCCCAAGCTTAGGCTCTTGCCACTCCTTGTTCCATAGTCCATCGAATCTTTACCCAAAACTTGAAAACTTCACAACACAAAACTTAACAGAAAACTCGTAAGCTCCGTTAGTATAAGAAAATAAATCACCACTTCAAGGTACTGTAATGAACTCATTCTTTATTTATATTGGTGTTAAACCTACTGTATTCCAACTTCTCTATGGTTTATAAACTATTTTACTAGCCATAGATTCATCAAAATAAGCAAACAACACATCGAAAACAGAATCTGTCAAAAACAGAACAGTCTGTAGTAATCTGGATCAAACGCATACTTCTGGAACTCATAAAATTCTCAAATAAATTTCTGGACCTGAGTAATTTATCTATTAATCATCTTCAAAAAGAATTAACTAAATATAACTCTCCAAATAAAAATGGCAACAATTCTTGTGAGCGCTAAAGTTTCTGTTTTTTACAGCATGATCAACAAGACTTTCCCCAAGTCTTCCCAAAGGTTCTACTTGGCACCAACACTAATCAAACACATAAAACCACATCTAAACAGAGGCTAGATGAATTATTTATTACTAAACAGGAACAAAAAGCAAGGAACAAAAATAAAATTGGGTTGCCTCCCAACAAGCGCTATCGTTTAACGCCCCTAGCTAGGCATGATGATGTCAATGATGCTCACATAAAAGATAAGAATTGAAATATAAAGAGAGCATCATGAAGAATATGACTATCACATTTAAGTCTAACGTTCTTCCTATGCATAGGGATTTTGTGAGCAAACAACTTGTGGGAACAAGAATCAACTTGCATAGGAAGGTAAAACAAGCATAACTTCAAAACTTTAAGCGCATAGACAGGAAACTTGATATTATTGCAATTCCTACAAGCATATGTTCCTCCCTCATAATAATTTTCAGTAGCATCATGAATGAATTTAACAATATAACCAGCACCTAAAGAATTCTTTTCATGATCTACAAGTATAGAAAATTTACTACTCTCCACATAAGCAAAATTCTTCTCATTCAGAATAGTGGGAGTATCATAGGAAACTCGAATACTATAAATTGTTTCCATATTAAAAGAGTAATGTTCAGAGAAGTGGTAATCATAATCATGACAAGTTTTATAAATATAATCATCACTACTTTTTATAGCATAAGTTTCATCACAATAATCATCATAAGTAGCAACTTTGTTCTCATCATAATCACTTTGCATATCTAAACATGGAAGGCTAAAAATATCATCATTAAGCATAGCATCCCCAAGCTTGGGACAAGCATTAATTGTAGCAAATATATTCTCAAATATGTCATCCTCATCAAACATATCTTCCCCAAGCTTGGGCCTTTTCGTATCATAAGCATAATCAGTCTCATCATTAATAGCATGGATAGCACCAATAGTAGAGCAATTATTATATTCTTCCAAGCAAGTGCCAAAAAGATTTTCAAGATCATAAGAAGTATCATTATCTTCCACAATTATATTTTCATGAGGCACAATAGTAATAGGAGCAACTTTATTTGGGAGAGATACATTTTTACCTCTCTTCCTTTTTCTTTTCTTCTTCTTCACCACATCATGTGTGGGTTCAATCCTCTTTTTGGAGCTCCTTATTATTGAGATTGGTTGAATAGGAGGCTCCTCCTCATTGCCTGATTCATCATAAGAAATAATAGGAGGATATTGGGAAGTCTCTTCCCTTTCATTAGTATTCGCTTCATCTTCTAATTGTTTTCTTTTCTTTATTTAGTTGGCAATATAAGGATTATCAATACAATTCACCGCACAATACATATAAATTTTCTATATATCAAAATCAAGAACTCTATCAAGATTAAACTTTGGAATACCCTCAGTTATACGTTTCATTTCTTCATAACCCAAAAGAAGGCTAAGATCTTTATGATTCTCAAGGGTAATCAAATTATCACAATGTTTGGACACGACTTGATCATGAAAAAAATAGCATTGGAGATTTAAATGACCATGTTCATTGCAAAGTTCACAAGGGGCACGAAAAATATTGAATCTTGCAGCACACTCATCTAGGCTTTCTTGCAAAGATTTGGTTTCTAAGTACTTATGCCTCTTGCAATATCTATCTTCCCTATTTGGTGTGTACTTGCAAACCCAGTCTACTCCATAAAAATTGACATGTTTATAGGAGGCATTTTCATCATAACTAGTGCAATCATCATTAGTATTATGGATATTCAAAGAATTCGTACTAACAACATTGCAATCATGCTCATCATTCAAATATTTAGTGCCAAACATTTTATAGATTTCTTCTTCTAGCACTTGAGCACAATTATCCTTTCCATCATACTCACGAAAGATATTAAAAAGGTGAAGCGTATGAGACAAACTCAATTCCATTTTTTTGTAGTTTTCTTTTATAAACTAAACTAGTGATAAAACAAGAAACTAAAAGACTCGATTGCAAGATCTAAAGGTATACCTTCAAGTGCTAACCTCCCTGGCAACAGCGCCAGAAAAGAGCTTGATGTCTACTACACAACCTTCTTCTTGTAGACGTTGTTGGGCCTCCAAGTGCAGAGGTTTGTAGGACAGTAGCAAATTTCCCTCAAGTGGATGACATAAGGTTTATAAATCCGTAGGAGGCATAGGATGAAGATGGTCTCTCTCAAGCAACCCTGCAACCAAATAACAAAGAGTCTCTTGTGTCCCTAACACACCCAATACAATGGTAATTTGTATAGGTGCACTAGTTCGGCGAAGAGATGGTGATACAAGTGGTATATGGATAGTAGATATAGGTTTTTGTAATCTGAAAATATAAAAACAGCAAGGTAACTAATGATAAAAGTGAGCGTAAACGGTATTGCAATGCTTGGAAACAAGGCCTAGGGTTCATACTTTCGCTAGTGTAAGTTCCCTCAACAATAATATCATAATTGGATCATAAAACTATCCCTCAACATGCAACAAAGAGTCACTCCAAAGTCACTAATAGCGGAGAACGAACGAAGAGATTATGGTAGGGTACGAAACCACCTCAAAGTTATTTTTTCCAATCAATCCGTTGGGCTATTCCTATAAGTGTCACAAACAGCCCTAGAGTTCGTACTAGAATAACACCTTAAGATACAAATCAACCAAAACCCTAATGTCACCTAAATACTCCAATGTCACCTCAAGTATCCGTCGGTATGATTATACGATATGCATCACACAATCTCAGATTCATCTATTCAACCAACACATAGAACCTCAAAGAGTGCCCCAAAGTTTCTACCGGAGAATCACGACGAAAACGTGTGCCAACCCCTATGCATAGGTCCCCAATGTCACGAAACCCGCAAGTTGATCACCTTAACATACATCAAGTGGCACGTGGTATCCCATTGTCACCACAGATATCCACGGCAATACATACATCAAGTGTTCTCAAATCTTTAAAGACTCAATCCGATAAGATAACTCCAAAGGGGAAACTCAATTCATTACAAGAGAGAAGAGGGGGGAAGAAACATCATAGGATCCAAATATAATAGCAAAGCTCGTGATACATCAAGATCGTATCATCTCAAGAACATGAGAGAGAGATCAAACACATAGCTACTGGTACATACCCTCAGCCCCGAGGGAGAACTACTCCCTCCTCGTCATGGAGAGCACCGGGATGATGAAGATGGCCACCGGTGAGGGTTCCCCCCCTCCGGTAGGGTGCCGGAACAGGGTCCCAATTGGTTTTTGGTGGCTACGGAGGCTTATGGCGGCGGAACTCTTGGTCTATGTTGCGTTCTGGAAGTTTTAGGTCATGTAGGTATATATGGGTGCAGGAGGTACATCAGGGGAGCCACGAGGGCCCCACGAGATAGGGGGCGCGCCCTAGGGGGGCGCCCCCTACCCTCGTGAGCTCCTCCTTCCTTCTTTGATGTGGGGTCCAAGTCCATCGGGTGGCTTTCGTTCCAAAAATAATTTCTCTAGTTGATTTCGTTCCGTTTCGACTCCGTCTGATATTCCTTTTCTTCAAAACACTGAAATAGGCATAAAACA
>NW_025228917.1:10609-21629 GCF_018294505.1 Triticum aestivum
AACCTTCATGTACATTGGACTTGAGATACGCCATGAGCACCGCTGCTACTCCCAGACTCCATGTGACTCCACTTGCAATTGTAGTCCCTTCTCGTCTTCTTAGCAGTCAACGCTCGAGCAAACTTAAGTTCCTCATTACTCTACCTTGTGCTCCCAACTTCCGGAGTATCCGTCCAACACCATCACACACTGATCACTATTTGCGTGAAAGTGAACAACTCACATATTAGATGCCACATATAAGAGTTACCCGAACTCAACGTCATCACTCTCCTTAACTGTATGTCTGAAACTTGAAGGAATTTCATCGTCACCCTGAGTCAAATTCGCAGTTGTCTCATCCTTTTCTTTTCGGATAGTCTCTGGCATGTCCCACAGCTATAGCACTCCGCCTCCTTCTGTACTTGTCATCCGCACTTTGCCATGTGCACCGAACACCATAGAATATACGGCCATGTACTTTCTCAGCTTTTGACAATTTCAGACTCTCCGCCACTTTCTTATATTCTTCATGGTCAACTCCTATCCATGTTCCGGCACCGATAGACCCAGTCACCAACTTGAATCCGGTACTCATCAACACTGCTTCAGCACCCCCTGCACACTTTGTCTGACCACATGTCTCACCATTAGTGCATTGGCATGTCGCTGTGTCCCGTGCTTACTGCACGCCTCACCGCTATCACTGCGTCGAGCCTCTGTTGTCCTGGTCAAGTCTCCCGAGTAGCTAGCCCCCACTACCTCAACCCCCACTGCAAAGAACCACCGATCATCACCGACCGATGCCGAGTATCACGTCTCCATCAGACCACTGGTACCCAGTCTGAAACCACGTGTCTCTCGCTACCCCGCTGAAATAGGCTTCGACTCTCCGTTAACTTACGCTGTAGCCCCTCCATCAACTCAGAGTGTAGTCATCCGTCAGACTCCAGCTCCACCTTCAACATGACTCCATGGTGGTTGTACATGCCACCCTCCCGCGCCCTGTCGACTCCAAGCTCTCATGTGCACCATCTTGAATCAACCCTGCGCAATAGTCTGTCGAAGCCGCCGCACAAGCCCTCCAGCCTGCACCACGTGTTTCCACGCCCCAGAAGTCAGCCACCATCAGCATCAGCTCCTATGTCATCGTCGCTGAAATCACCGCCGTCTTCTGCTTTGACCGACATCCCCGTCGATCCGTCAGACAGTCCAGTCCGATCCAGCCGTGTATGTTCGACTGCAACCATGCTCTACCCTGCGTCGTCTCTGCCTCGCACATCTGTGCATTGATTGACGCCTTGTGTTTGCATGATCCTATCACGGCGCGCTCCAGACTACTCCAAGCCTTATACGCACGTCGCCATCCTTGCCGCACAATGTCCATCTTGATCAACTTGGCATCCTGCTACTCCATCAAGCATATCCGTCGCACAAACAATTCCTGCAACACTTGAATTCGGGCAGCCTGTCAATGTAAGCATTAACCCAAAATACCAACTTTCGTCGACTTGTACTGGACCCGCGACTCCTGCGCCTCGATTACCATCCGGCCACAGCCGAAACAATACCTACATGCTGCCATCTCCATACAAGACCATGTACCAAGCAAAAGAGCCAATAAAATCCCACATAGCTTAGCTTTTCCTGTGTCCATGCAAAAACCATCTTGACTTACACCACACCAAGCTTAGACTTTATTGCTTTACTCTCCTGCTCCTGATTGCAATGTGTTGGCTCGTGACAGTCCTTTTTCCTTAACAAATCTCTCATAGCTCTCTACAGCATACAGACATATGCTTCGCAGCCTCCAGCACACACACGCGCTTGCGGCAGTCACCCATGGACTAGCTACCATGTGCTCTCATGGCCCAACCTACCCACCGAGCCATGATGACTCTGCTAGCGCCCCATGGGCCTCCGCCCACGCATGGCCTGGCTCGGCCAACCCCTCCTGGGCCAGCCTACCAGCACCTGTTGTAGCTAGTTTTGGTAACCAGTCACGCGCAGAAGACTTTTTTCCCTCAAGTTAGGGTTTTCCTCCTCCCAGAGGCGATTTTCGCCGCCGTCGAGAAGTTTTCTTCCCTCTCGCCTATCTAGCCAGGAAACGACTGAGGAGCGATCAAGGGGCAATCATTGGGACCGCTACCTGCTCCTGGTCTGCGCCCTGGTTGTTCGACGGCGCGCTAGGGTTTCCACCAAAGGCCCGATCCATCTACATCGGGTTAGTGATCTCCATGGATTCGACCGGGGCCTCGGGGTCATCTGCGGTTAGCGATGTTGAAGCAATGATGAAGGAGCTGGGGCTGTGTGAAGAGGATTTGGATGACGTTGTGGTTGATGAGAAGGAGGTGCCAAAGGAGGCGTCGAGATGGGTCGCCCTCGCTAGGGTTAATACCAACAAAACCTACATCAAGACTTGGTTCTATCGCAACATGAGAGCTGCCTGGGATATTGCGCAAGAATCAAAGTTCAGACCTTTAGAGGATAATCTGTATACTGTGCAATTTACATGCTTAGGTGATTGGGAGTGGGTCATGCAAGATGGACCTTGGAACTTCCGAGGTGACGCGGTGACCCTAGTGCCATATGATGGAGTCACCAAGCCGTCCCTGATCAAGCTTGACTATGTGGACATCTGGGCTCAGATACATGATGTGCCTGACCTCTATGCGCATCTAGTCGGCCCACTTGCTTCCAAGGTGGGAGAGGTACTGCATGTGGAGCAGCCATCACATGATTTCACGGGGAATTTTTACCGCGTCTGGGTTCATATCAAGGTAGATAAACCTCTCAAGAATGCAGTTTCGATGATTAGAGATGGCAAGCGCCAAATCTACAGAGTTAAGTACGAGAGGTTGCCGGACTGGTGCGCGATCTGTGGCATGTTGGGACACCTTTTCAAGGAGCATGGTGATGGCATACATCATCCCTCGGCGCTGGTTTTTAAAGATCTGAGAGCTAGCTGGTACCTGCGATCTGGAAAGGGACCTAGAGAAGGTAGAGGACGCCGGGGGGGGGGGTCGCCGTGGTGGCCGATCTGGTGGTCGCACAAAGTCCTATGAGATGAGCAATGAGCATGATGGTAATGAATACACAGGGGAGGCTGGTGATGCTGATGAGGATATGGCTTTTGAAGAGAATAGAAAAAAGAGATCGATTGCGACAGAGCATGCAGTTAAGGCTACCACCGATGGCATGAGAGGAGAGGCGGCAAGCTCAGATGCTAATCAGCTGGCGCTCATACTGCATAGTGATGCCCCGCTGAGCCCTCCCCCGAAGAGGGATCCGAAGCGCAACAAGGTCTCAGAAGACAAAGATGGTGTTGGCAACACAAAAAACCCGTTGGCAGGCTCCTTCGAGGGGCGCCGCCGGGGACAATGAGTGCCCTAGTGTGGAACTGCCGCGGAGCGGGTAATGCCGCGACAGTTCATGAAATTCGCGATCTCGCGAAGAAGTTTACCCCTACCTTTCTGTGTATCATTGAAACTCAAATAGATGGTGTTAGGGTAGAAGCATTAGCAGGAACTTTAGGCTTTGACTGTGCTTATGCGGTCGATAGCCAGGGTAGAAGTGGAGGCATTGGTTTGTTTTGGAACAAAGAAATAAAGATTGAAGTTTTGGGTTACTCCGTGTATCATTTAGATGTCTCTGTGGAGGAACCGGGAAAGGAAAAATGGCGCATGACAAGTGTGTATGGTGAAGCTCAGACCAACCTGAGACACCAGACTTGGGATGTTTTGAAAAATATAAGCACGTTAAGTACACTGCCGTGGCTCTGTATAGGGGACTTTAATGAAGTGTTACGCTTGGAAGAGCACGAAGGAGTTGGGAGACGCAGTAACGCTCAGATGCAAGCCTTTCAGGAGGCCACAGACGTATGCGGTTTGCTTGATCTTGGATACAGAGGCCGTTTTTGGACTTTCGAAAAGAAGGTTGCAGGAGGTACATTTACGAGGTGCAGGCTAGATCGTGCGCTTTCCAACGCACAATGGTCTGCTATGTTTCTTCTGGCTAGCGTTGAACACTTGGAAGCTGCGACATCTGATCACATTCCGATTCTGTTGTAATGGGCCGGATCGGATAGAATAACAACTAAACATAGCTTCCGCTATGAAGTGATGTGGGAGACGCATGAAGGACTGAAAGATACGATATCCAGTGGATGGTCGGGGCCGCCATGCATGACCGTACACGAGATGAGACAGAAGCTAACTGCCATGTCAAAGAACCTCCAAGTGTGGAGTCGTGATACATTCGGTAGTGTCCGCAAAGAAATAAAACTGATGCAACAGGAGCTGAAGCGGCTACGAGATGATCCGGTGAGGACGGGCCCGAATCACTTGGAACTCAAAATTAACGAGAAACTAGTCGAGTTGTATCACCGCGAGGAGATCATGTGGAGGCAAAGGGCAAGAGTACAATGGCTTGCGGCTAGAGACAAGAACACGAGATTCTTCCACTTGCGGGCTAGTCTAAGGCAAAAAAAGAACATGATAAGGGCCCTACAGAATTCTTTGGGAGTTTTAGTGGAGGATCCGGTTGAGTTGAAAGTGTTGGCAAATGAGTTCTACCAAGATCTCTATACTTCAGAGGGCGTGCATGATATGGAGGCTGTTCTACAACATGTACCGAGGAAGGTAACGGCTGGCATGAATGCTAATCTTTGTGCCCCATATACTAGTGATGAGGTAAAAACGACGCTTTTCCAAATGTTCCCAACTAAGGCACCAGGGCCTGACGGCTTCCCAGCTCATTTTTATCAACACCATTGGGACATATGTGGAGAAGAAGTGACTAGAGTGGTGCTCAGGATTGTTAGGAGGGGAAGAAAGCCCCGAGAGCATCAATGACATAGTTTTGGTTCTTATCCCAAAAGTCACTAATCCCTCCCTCCTGTCACAGTTCAGGCCTATCAGTTTATGTAATGTTTTATACAAGATTGCCTCTAAGGTTGTGGCCAACAGGTTGAAGCTAATCCTGCCGGATATTATATCAAGGGAGCAATCTGCTTTCGTTCCTGGAAGGTTAATCACGGATAATATCATTTGTGCATATGAGTGTCTACACTTCATGAAGAGGACCAAGTCTAAGAATAACAGTTTGTGTGCTTTGAAGTTGGATATGATGAAGGCGTATGACAAACTTGAATGGCCCGACCTGCAAGCCATCATGGGCAAGTTGGGTTTTGAGCAGCAATTTATAGATATTGTGATGGGCATGGTATCCTCAGTTTCCTTTTCAGTTATGTTCAACGGAGAGAAGCTTGACAGTTTTCAGCCTACTAGAGGAATCAGGCAGGGAGATCCAATCTCCCCCTACCTATTTTTTATTGCAGCAGAGGGCCTTTCGTGCTTCCTGAAATCCAGTTCTGAGTCATCAGCTTTGGTCGGTGTGAAAGTGGCTCCTACAGCGCCATCTATTAATCACCTTCTGTTTGCAGATGATAGCCTGTTGCTTTTCAAATCTAGCGTGGAGGGAGCTAATGCAGTGTCAAACCTACTGGAATCTTACTGTAGTGCTTCGGGGCAGAGGATTAATCATGACAAATCCTCAATTTTCTTTAGCAGGGGATGCAGTCAACCCCTGAGGGACAGCATGAAGAACATCTTACAGGTCCACAATGAGTCATTGACAGACAGGTATTTGGGGATGCCTACTGATGTGGGTCATTCCAAGACTGGGACTTTCAAATATCTCGTGGACAGGGTTTGGGACAAGGTAAAAGGCTGGATGTAGAAACTTCTGTGAGTGGGTGGTAAAAAAGTTTTGATCAAGTCGGTTGCTCAAGCTATTCCAGTTTACTCCATGTCATGTTTCAGATTGCCTCGTGGACTTTGTGACAAGATCACCTCCATCATACGCCAGTTTTGGTGGGGTAGCAAGAGAGGTAAAAGAAAACCTAACTGGGTTGCTTGGGATGTGATGACCCGGCCTAAGCATGTGGGAGGTTTGGGTTTTCGTGATATTGAGATTTTTAACTTAGCACTTCTGGCTAGGCAGGCTTGGAGAGTACTCGATGACCCTGACTCTTTAAGTGCTCAAGTCCTGAAAGCGGCATACTTTCCAGGTTCAGATTTACTCGGGGCTGAGTTGGGCTCTCATCCTTCACAAATTTGGCGTGCAATTCTAGGTGGTCGTGACATCCTATCTCAAGGGATTATTAGAAGGATTGGGGATGGGGAGACAACAATGATTGGGGAGCAGAATTGGATTCCTCGGGACGGTGTCAAGCGTCCAATTACTTCTTTAATCCAACATCCGCCTATTCGAGTGGCAGAACTCATTGACAGCAGCTCCGCTGTATGGAGAGAGGAGGTTGTACGGAACACTTTTATACATTTTGATGAAGAAGCAATACTCAGAATACCACTTTGCCATAGAAGAGTACATGACTTCTGGGCCTGGAATGAGGAAAAACGAGGAATTTTCACAGTACGTTCTGCATACCGCATGATAGTGAGGATCAAGTTGGAGAGGGAAGCGTGGCTGGAGGAGAGTGAAAGCACGTCTCATACATCAGCAAGACAGGGAGGTTGGGATGATATCTGGTCGCTGCAGGTACCGACCAAGCTGAAAATATTCTTGTGGCGTTTAGCACAACATTCCATGCCTTCACAAGATCTCCTTCATCATAGAAATATGGCCACAACGACGGCTTGTATTTTATGTGGAGCACATGATAGTTGGAGACATGCCCTATTGAGCTGTCCTGTGTCAAAGGTGTACATGGGCCTTGTCGTCGGAATCAGTGCTTGAGCTGATCAGCACAAATCAGGAGGAGAATGCTAGAAGCTGGATATTTACCATGAGCGAAGCACTGGATACTGAGGCCTTCCAGCGGTTATCTGTCTCACTTTGGGCAATATGGAGTGCCAGGCGGAAAGCTATCCATGAGGGTATTTTTCAGAGTCCACATGCGATCAACGGGTTCATCAACTCTTACTTGGCAGAGCTGCGGTCACTTGAAACATCTCCAAGAACAGGCACATCAAGGGCTTAGCCGGCAGCCAAGATCTGGGTGCCACCACCGGAGAATCATGCTAAGGTGAACGTTGACGCAGCCGTTAGCCGCAGCGGTCGTCATGGGGCAGTCGCGGCCATCAGCCGTAGCGGAGATGGGACCTTTCAGGGGGCGTCAATGGTCGTATTCCCCACGGTGATCGACCCTACTACTTTGGAGGCCATGGCGATAAGGGAAGGGATTGCCCTCTCAATGGACTTGAACAATCAGAACGTTCACATAGCTTCAGATTGCAAGAATGTGGTACAAGAGATCAAGGAAGGGAGGAGATCAAGCTATGGTGCTATAATCCACGAGATTAGTCTAGGCCTTAATGCCTTTATTTCATGTAATATAGTTTACAAAAGTAGGAGCTCGAACTTCGAGGCTCACAATCTAGCGAAGCATGCTTTACACTTGGGACCGGGCCGCCATGTATGGCTAGCTCACCCTGGAAACCTTCTGTTCGTCCCTGTAAATGTGGTGACGAATTAATAAAGCTTCGTGTGATTGTCTCAAAAAAAAGTCAATCGCTTCGAATCCGATCTGGCCGAGACTTCCAACGCTAGGATTCCGCCGCTGCCTCTGTCAATCTACGAATCGATCTCGCAGACGCCACTCGCTGCTGACTTCCGTTCTGATCCGCCGGAACCAATATGACACCGCGTGCTTCTTGATTCGCTTCTTGTACTCATCCGCTGAAAGATCGATTTCTCATCCGCCTATGGCACTCCCTCGGTGAAATCTTTCATGCGAACAACCGATCAGAGCCGAATTTTCCTCCTCCTCTAGATCAAAGTAAAAAAGCAAAGGAAATAACTAAGTAGTAGGAGATTAATATGATGAAGATAGACCTGGGGGCCATAGGTTTCACTAGTGGCTTCTCTCAAGAGCATAAGTATTCAACGATGGGTGAACAAATTACTATTGAGCAATTGACAGAATTGAGCATAGTTATGAGAATATCTAGGTATGATCATGTATATAGGCATCATGTCCGAGACAAGTAGACCGACTCCTGCCTGCATCTACTACTATTACTCCACTCATCGACCGCTATCCAGCATGCATCTAGAGTATTAAGTTAAAAACAGAGTAACGCCTTAAGCAAGATATGACATGATGTAGAGGGATAGACTCATGCAATATGAAGAAAACCCCATCTTGTTATCCTCTATGGCAACAATACAATACGTGCCTTGCTGCCCCTACTGTCACTGGGAAAGGACACCGCAAGATTGAACCAAAAGCTAAGCACTTCTCCCATTGCAAGAAAGATCAATCTAATAGGCCAAACCAAACCGATAATTCGAAGAGACTTGCAAAGATAACCAATCATACATAAAAGAATTCAGAGAAGATTCAAATATTGTTCATAGATAGACTTGATCATAAACCCACAATTCATCGATCTCAACAAACACACCGCAAAAAGAAGATTACATCAAATAGTTCTCCATAAGAGAGGGGGAGAACATTGTATTGAGATCCCAAAAGAGAGAAGAAGCCATCTAGCTAATAACTATGGACCCGTAGGTCTGAGGTAAACTACTCACACTTCATCGGAGGGGCTATGGTGTTGATGTAGAAGCCCTCCGTGATCGATGCCCCCTCCGGTGGAGCTCCGAAACAGGCCCCAAGATGGGATCTCGTGGATATAGAAAGTTACGGCGGTGGAATTAGGGTTTTGGCTCCGTATCTGATCGTTTGGGGGTACATAGGTATATATAGGAGGAAGGAGTACGTTGGTGGAGCAACAGGGAGCCCACGAGGGTGGAGGGCGCGCCTGGGGGGGGTGGATAGGCGCGCCCCCTACCTCGTGGCCTCCTATTTTCTTTCTTGACGTAGGGTCCAAGTCTCCCGGGTCTTGTTCGTTGAGAAGATCACGTTCCCGAAGGTTTCATTTCGTTTGGACTCCGTTTGATATTACTTTTCTTTGAAACCCTAAAATAGGCAAAAAACAGCAATTCTGGGCTGGGCCTCCGGTTAATAGGTTAGTCCCAAAAATAAT
Organism: Triticum aestivum; assembly: GCF_018294505.1. Lineage (NCBI taxonomy): Eukaryota > Viridiplantae > Streptophyta > Magnoliopsida > Poales > Poaceae > Triticum > Triticum aestivum. Next base: position 19,603 of record NW_025228917.1, read on the forward strand.
ATAAAAGTGGATAATAAAGCCCAATAATGTCCAAAACAGTAGATAATATAGCATGGAGCAATCAAAATTTATAGATACCTTGGAGACGTATCAAGCATCCCCAAGCTTAATTCATGCTCGTCCTTGAGTAGGTAAATGATAAAAACAGAATTTTTGATGTGGAGTGCTACTTGGCATAATTTTAATGTAGTTCTTATTAATTGTGGTATGAATATTCAGATCCAAAAGATTCAAGACAAAAGTTCATATTGACATAAAAAATAATAATACTTCAAGCATACTAACTAAGCAATTATGTCTTCTCAAAATAACAAGGCCAAAGAAAGTTCATCCCTACAAAATCATATGGTTTAGTCATGTTTCATTTTCATCACACAAGAATGCTCTCATCATGCACAACCCCGATGACAAGCCAAGCAATTGTTTCATACTTTAGTAATCTCAAACCTATAAACTTTCATGCAATATATGAGCGCGGGCCATGGACATAGCACTATGGGTGGAATAGAATATAATGAGGGGGGTTATGTGGAGAAGACAAAAAAGGAGAAAGTCTCACATCAACGAGGCTAATCAATGGCTATAGAGATGCCCACAGATTGATGTTAATGCAAGGAGTAGGGATTGCCATGCAACGGATGTACTAGAGCTATAAATGTATGAAAGCTCAACAAAAGAAACTAGTGGGTGTGCATCCAACTTGCTTGCTCACGAAGACCTAGGGCACTTGAGGAGGCCCATTGTTGGAATATACAAGCCAAGTTCTATAATGAAAAAAATTCCCACTAGTATATGAAAGTGACAAAAGAAGAGACTCTCTAACATGAAGATTAAGGTGATACTTTGAAGCACAAGTGTGGCAAATGATAGTAACATTGTCCCTTCTCTCTTTTTCTCTCATTATTTTTTTGGGCCTTCTCTTTTTTTTGGCCTTTCTCTTTTTTGGGCCTTCTCTTTTTTATGGCCTTTTTTCTCACTTGGGACAATGCACTAGAAAATGATGATCATCACACTTCTATTTATTTACAACTCAATGATTACAACTCGATACTAGAACAAAAGATGACTCCATATGAATGCCTCCGGCGGTGTACCGGGATATGCAATGGACCAAGAGTGACATGTATGAAAGAATTATGGGTGGCTTTTCCACAAATACTATGTCAACTACATGATCATGCTAAGCAATATGACAATAATGAATGTGTCATGATGAACGGAATGATGGAAAGTTGCATGGCAATATATCTAGGAATGGCTATGAAAATGCCATAATAGATAGGTATGGTGGCTGTTTTGAGGAAGATATAAGGAGGTTTATGTGTGAAAGAGCGTATCATATCACGGGGTTTGGATGCACCGACGAAGTTTGCGCCAACTCTCAATGTGAGAAAGGGCAATGCACGGTACCGAAGAGGCTAGCAAGGATGGAAGGGCGAGAGTGCGTATAATCATGGACTCAACATTAGTCATAAAGAACTCACATACTTATTGCAAAAATCTACAAGTCATCAAAAACCTCGGTACTACGCGCATGCTCCTAGGGGGATAGATTGGTAGGAAAAGACCATCGCTTGTCCCCGATCGCCACTCATAAGTAAGACAATCAAATAACACCTCATGTTTGAAATTTGTTGCATAACGTTTACCGTACGTGTATGCTACGGGACTTGCAAACTTCAACACAAGCATTTCTCAATTTCACAACTACTCAACTAGCACGACTTTGATATTATTACCTCCATATCTCAAAACAATCATCAAGCATCAAACTTCTCTTAGTATTCAAAACACTCTTAAGAAATTTTTACTAATCTGGAACACCTAGCATATTAGGATTTTAAGCAAATTAAAATGCTATTAAGACTCTCAAAATAATCTAAGTGAAGAATGAGAGATCAATAGTTTCTATAAAACAAATCCACCATCGTGCTCTAAAAGATAAAAGTGAAGTACTAGAGCAAAACTATATAACTCAAAAGATATAAGCGAAGCACATAGAGTATTCTAACAAATTCCAAATCATG
>NW_025228917.1:22245-25320 GCF_018294505.1 Triticum aestivum
ATTGCATCAAGGCATCAACGATATGTTTAGTAAACGCTTTATTTTGACTATAAGCATGAGGAGAATTTAGCACGGATTGCAACAAGGAAATACAATCAATTAAAGAGCAATTTTCATAGTTAAATTCCTTGAAATCCATAATAGTGGGTTTAGCAGCATCTATGGTTTTAATTTCTTCAATCCCACTTTTATCAAATTTAGCATCAAGATCAACAAAATCCGAATTCTTAGAACGCCTTCTAGGTAAAGGTGGATCATATTCAGTCCAATCATTATCAAGATTCATATTTCAAAACAAAGATTTAATAGGGGACACATTAATAACTTTTAGATCTTCATCTTTATTTTCATATGAACTAGAAGAACACGCTCTTATAAAGGCATCTTTTTTAGCACGCATCCAAGCAGTTCTTTCTTTGCACTCATCAATGGATATTATCATGGCTTTGAGAGACTCATTGATATCATTCTTAGGTGGAATAGATCTAAGTTTCAAAGAATCAACATCAAGAGAAATTCTATCAACGTTCCTAGCCAAATCATCAATCTTAAGCAATTTTTCTTCAATCATAGCATTAAAATTCTTTTGCGAAGTAATAAATTCTTTAATATTATACTCAAAATCAGAGGGCATATTATTATAATTTCCATAAGAATTGTTGTAGGAATTACCATAATTATTAGAGGGATTACTAGGATAAGGCCTAGGGTTGAAATTTCCTCTATACACATTGTTACCAAAATTGTTCCTACCAACAAAATTCACATCCATAGATTCATTATTATTCTCAATCAAAGTAGACAAGAGCATATCATTAGGATCGGAAGAAACACTCTTATTAGCAAATAATTTCATAAGTTCCTCTATCTTTCCACTCAAAACATTAATTTCTTCTATCGCATGCACCTTTTTATTAGTAGATCTTTTAGTATGCCATTAAGAATAACTAACCATAATATCATCTAGGAGTTTAGTAGCTTCTCCTAAAGTGATTTCCATAAAAGTGCATCCCGCGGCCGAAACTAAAAGATTTCTAGAAGCAAAATTCAATCCGGCATAAAAAATTTGTATAATCATCCACAAATTTAAACCATGAGTAGGGCAATTACGTATCATTAATTTCATTCTCTCCCAAGCTTGTGCAACATGTTCATGATCAAGTTGCTTAAAATTCATAATATCGTTTCTAAGAGAGATGATCTTAGCGGGAGGAAAATACTTAGAGATAAAAGCATCTTTGCACTTATTCCATGAATCAATACTATTTTTAGGCAAAGGCGAAAACCAAGCTTTAGCATGATCTCTAAGAGAAAAAGGAAATAGCTTCAATTTAACAATATCATTATCCACATCTTTCTTCTTTCGCATGTCACACAAATCAATGAAGCTATTTAGATGGGTAGCGGCATCTTCACTAGGAAGGCCGGAAAACGGATCTTTCATGACAAGATTTAGCAGAGCAGTATTAATTTCACAAGATTCAACATCGGTAAGAGAAGCAATCGGAGTGCTAATAAAATCATTGTTGTTGGTATTGGTGAAGTCACACAATTTAGTATTATCTTGAGCCATCGTGACAAGCAAGCAAACTAACACACGAGCAAAAAAAAGCAAGCGGGCAAAAAGAGGCAAATGGCGAAAGAGAGGGAGGATAGAGAGAGAGAGAGGGGGGGGCGAATAATACGGCAAGGGTGAAGTGGGAGAGAGGAAAACGAGAGGCAAATGGCAAGTAATGTATTGCGGGAGATAAGGGTATGTGATGGGTACTTGGTATGTTGACTTTTGCGTAGACCTCCCCGGCAACGGCGCCAGAAATCCTTCTTGCTACCTCTTGAGCACTGCGTTGGTTTTCCCCGAAGAGGAAGGGATGATGCAGCAAAGTAGCGTAAGTATTTTCCTCAGTTTTTGAGAACCAAGGTATCAATCCAGTAGGAGGCTACGCGCGAGTCCCTCGTACCTGTAGAAAACAAATAAATCCTCGCAACTAACACAAATAGGGGTTGTCAATCCCTATAAGGCCACTTACGAGAGTGAGATCTGATAGATATGATAAGATAATATTTTTGATATTTTTGTGATAAAGATGCAAAGTAAAATAAAGGCAAAGTAAAAAAGCAAAGGGAATAACTAAGTAGTAGGAGATTAATATGATGAAGATAGACCCGGGGGCCATAGGTTTCACTAGTGGCTTCTCTCAAGAGCATAAGTATTCTACGGTAGGTGAACAAATTAATGTTGAGCAATTGACAGAATTGAGCATAGTTATGAGAATATCTAGGTATGATCATGTATATAGGCATCACGTCTGAGACAAGTAGACCGACTCCTGCCTGCATCTACTGCTATTACTCCACTCATCGACCGCTATCCAGCATACATCTAGAGTATTAAGTTAAAAACAGAGTAACACCTTAAGCAAGATAACATGATGTAGAGGGATAGACTCATGCAATTTGAAGAAAACCCCATCTTGTTATCCTCGATGGCAACAATACAATACGTGCCTTGCTGCCTCTACTGTCACTGGGAAAGGACACCGCAAGATTGAACCCAAAGCTAAGCACTTCTCCCATTGAAAGAAAGATCAATCTAGTAGGCGAAACCAAACTGATAATTCGAAGAGACTTGCAAAGATAACCAATCATACATAAAATAATTCAGAGAAGATTCCAATACTGTTCATAGATAGACTTGATCATAAACGCACAATTCATCGATCTCAACAAACACACCGCAAAAAGAAGATTACATCGAATAGTTCTCCACAAGAGAGGGGGAGAACATTGTATTGAGATCCAAAAAGAGAGAAGAAGCCATCTAGCTAATAACTATGACCCGTAGGTCTGAGGTAAACTACTGACATTTCATCGGAGGGGCTATGGTGTTGATGTAGAAGCCCTCCATGATCGATGCCCCCTCCGGCGGAGCTCCGGAACAGGCCCCAAGATGGGATCTCATGGATACAGAAAGTTACGGCAGTGGAATTAGGGTTTTGGCTCTGGATCTGATCATTTGAGGGTACGTAGGTATATATAGGAGGAAGGAGTACGTCGGTGGAGCAACAGGGGGCCCAC
>NW_025228917.1:25827-32793 GCF_018294505.1 Triticum aestivum
GTGGCCTCCACTTTTCTTTCTTGATGTAGGGTCCAAGTCTCCCGGGTCTTGTTCGTTGAGAAAATCACGTTCCCGAAGGTTTCATTTCGTTTGGACTCCGTTTGATATTACTTTTCTTTGAAACCCTAAAATAGGCAAAAAAACAGCAATTCTGGGCTGGGCCTCCGGTTAATAGGTTAGTCCCAAAAATAATATAAAAGTGGATAATAAAGCCCAATAATGTCCAAAATAGTAGATAATATATCATGGAGCAATCAAAATTTATAGATACCTTGGAGACGTATCAAGCATCCCCAAGCTTAATTCATGCTCGTCCTTGAGTAGGTAAATGATAAAAACAGAATTTTTGATGTGGAGTGCTACTTGGCATAATTTTAATGTAGTTCTTCTTAATTGTGGTATGAATATTCAGATCCAAAAGATTCAAGACAAAAGTTCATATTGACATAAAAAATAATAATACTTCAAGCATACTAACTAAGCAATTATGTCTTCTCAAAATAGCAAGGCCAAAGAAAGTTCATCCCTACAAAATCATATGGTTTAGTCATGTTTCATTTTCATCACACAAGAATGCTCTCATCATGCACAACCCCGATGACAAGCCAAGCAATTGTTTCATACTTTAGTAATCTCAAACCTATAAACTTTCATGCAATATATGAGCGCGGGCCATGGACATAGCACTATGGGTGGAATAGAATATAATGAGGGGGGTTATGTGGAGAAGACAAAAAATGAGAAAGTCTCACATCAACGAGGCTAATCAATGGCTATAGAGATGCCCACGGATTGATGTTAATGCAAGGAGTAGGGATTGCCATGCAACGGATGTACTAGAGCTATAAATGTATGAAAGCTCAACAAAAGAAACTAGTGGGTGTGCATCCAACTTGCTTGCTCACGAAGACCTAGGGCACTTGAGGAGGCCCATTGTTGGAATATACAAGCCAAGTTCTATAATGAAAAAAATTCCCACTAGTATATGAAAGTGACAAAACAAGAGACTCTCTAACATGAAGATTAAGGTGCTACTTTGAAGCACAAGTGTGGCAAATGATAGTAACATTGTCCCTTCTCTCTTTTTCTCTCATTATTTTTTTGGGCCTTCTCTTTTTTTTGGCCTTTCTCTTTTTTGGGCCTTATCTTTTTTTATGGCCTTTTTTTCCTCACTTGGGACAATGCACTAGAAAATGATGATCATCACACTTCTATTTATTTACAACTCAATGATTACAACTCGATACTAGAACAAAAGATGACTCCATATGAATGCCTCCGGCGGTGTACCGGGATATGCAATGGACCAAGAGTGACATGTATGAAAGAATTATGGGTGGCTTTTCCACAAATACTATGTCAACTACATGATCATGCTAAGCAATATGACAATAATGAATGTGTCATGATGAACGGAATGATGGAAAGTTGCATGGCAATATATCTAGGAATGGCTATGAAAATGCCATAATAGATAAGTATGGTGGCTGTTTTGAGGAAGATATAAGGAGGTTTATGTATGAAAGAGCGTATCATATCACGGGGTTTGGATGCACCGACGAAGTTTGCGCCAACTCTCAATGTGAGAAAGGGCAATGCACGGTACCGAAGAGGCTAGCAAGGATGGAAGGGCGAGAGTGCGTATAATCATGGACTCAACATTAGTCATAAAGAACTCACATACTTATTGCAAAAATCTACAAGTCATCAAAAACCTCGGTACTACGCGCATGCTCCTAGGGGGATAGATTGGTAGGAAAAGACCATCGCTTGTCCCCGATCGCCACTCATAAGTAAGACAATCAAATAACACCTCATGTTTGAAATTTGTTGCATAACGTTTACCGTACGTGTATGCTACGGGACTTGCAAACTTCAACACAAGCATTTCTCAATTTCACAACTACTCAACTAGCACGACTTTGATATTATTACCTCCATATCTCAAAACAATCATCAAGCATCAAACTTCTCTTAGTATTCAAAACACTCTTAAGAAATTTTTACTAATCTGGAACACCTAGCATATTAGGATTTTAAGCAAATTAAAATGCTATTAAGACTCTCAAAATAATCTAAGTGAAGAATGAGAGATCAATAGTTTCTATAAAACAAATCCACCATCGTGCTCTAAAAGATAAAAGTGAAGTACTAGAGCAAAACTATATAACTCAAAAGATATAAGCGAAGCACATAGAGTATTCTAACAAATTCCAAATCATGCATGGCTCTCTCAAAAGGGGTGTACAGCAAGCATGATTGTGGTAAACTAAAAAGCAAAGACTCAAATCATACAAGACGCTCCAAGCAAAACACATATAATGTGGCGAATAAAAATATAGCTCCAAGTAAAGTTACCGATAGAAGTAGACGAAAGAAGGGATGCCTTCCGGGGCATCCCCAAGCTTTGGCTTTTAGGTGTCCTTAGATTATCTTGGGGGTGCCATGGGCATCCCCAATATTAGGCTCTTGCCACTCCTTGTTCCATAATCCATCAAATCTTTACCCAAAACTTGAAAAGTTCACAGCACAAAACTTAAAGTAGAAAATCTCGTGAGCTCCGTTAGCGAAAGAAAATAAAAGACCACTTCAAGGTACTGTAATGAACTCATTCATTATTTATATTGGTGTTATACCTACTGTATTCCAACTTCTCTATGGTTTACCAAATATTTTACTAGCCATAGATTCATCAAAATAAGCAAACAACACACGAAAAACAGAATCTGTCAAAAACGGAACAGTCTGTAGTAATCTGTAGCTAGTGCAAGAACTGGAACCCCAAAAATTCTAAAATAAATTGATGGACGTGAGGAATTTATCTATTAATCATCTTCAAAAATAATTAACTAAATAGCACTTTGCAAATAAAAATGACAGCAGTTCTCGTGAGCGCTAAAGTTTCTGTTTTTTACAGCAAGTTCAACAAGACTTTCTTCAAGTCTTCCCAACGGTTCTACTTGGCACAAAAACTAATTAAACACAAAAAACACAACCAAAACAGAGGCTAGATAAATTATTTATTACTAAACAGGAGCAAAAAGCAAGGAATAAAAATAAAATTGGGTTGCCTCCCAACAAGCGCTACCGTTTAACGCCCCTAGCTAGGCATAACAAGCAAGGATAGATCTAGGTATTGCCATCGTTGGTAGGCAATCCATAAGTGGCTCTCATAATAGATTCATAAGGTAATTTAATTTTCTTTCTAGGCCATGCCTTTCCTTAATGGAAATTGGAATCTAATATTTCCTTCCTTCATATCAATAATTGCACCAATCGTTCTAAGGAAAGGTCTACCAAGAATAATAGGACATGAAGGATTGCAATCTATGTCAAGAACAATAAAATCTACGGGCACATAATTCCTATTTGCAACAATAAGAACATCATTAATTCTTCCCATAGGTTTCTTAATAGTGGAATCCGCGAGGTGCAAGTTTAAAGAGCAATCATCAAAATCATGGAAACCTAACAAATCACACAAAGTCTTTGGAATCGTGGAAACACTAGCACCCAAATCACATAAAGCATAGCATTCATGATCTTTAATTTTAATTTTAATAGTTGGTTTCCACTCATCATAAAGCTTTCTAGGGATAGAAACTTCCAATTCAAGTTTTTCTTCATAAGATTGCATCAAGGCATCAACGATATGTTTAGTAAACGCTTTATTTTGACTATAAGCATGAGGAGAATTTAGCACGGATTGCAACAAGGAAATACAATCAATTAAAGAGCAATTTTCATAGTTAAATTCCTTGAAATCCATAATAGTGGGTTTAGCAACATCTAGGGTTTTAATTTCTTCAATCCCACTTTTATCAAATTTAGCATCAAGATCAACAAATTCCGAATTCTTAGAACGCCTTCTAGGTAAAGGTGGATCATATTCAGTCCAATCATTATCAAGATTCATATTTCAAAACAAAGATTTAATAGGGGACACATTAATAACTTTTAGATCTTCATCTTTATTTTCATATGAACTAGAAGAACACGCTCTTATAAAGGCATCTTTTTTAGCACGCATCCAAGCGGTTCTTTCTTTGCACTCATCAATGGAAATTCTCATGGCTTTGAGAGACTCATTGATATCATGCTTAGGTGGAATAGATCTAAGTTTCAAAGAATCAACATCAAGAGAAATTCTATCAACGTTCCTAGCCAAATCATCAATCTTAAGCAATTTTTCTTCAATCATAGCATTAAAATTCTTTTGCGAAGTAATAAATTCTTTAATATTATACTCAAAATCAGAGGGCATATTATTATAATTTCCATAAGAATTATTGTAGGAATTACCATAATTATTAGAGGGATTACTAGGATAAGGCCTAGGGTTGAAATTTCCTCTATACACGTTGTTACCAAAATTGTTCCTACCAACAAAATTCACATCCATAGATTCATTATTATTCTCAATCAAAGTAGACAAGAGCATATCATTAGGATCAGAAGAAACACTCTTATTAGCAAATAATTTCATAAGTTCCTCTATCTCTCCACTCAAAACATTAATTTCTTCTATCGCATGCACCTTTTTATTAGTAGATCTTTTAGTATGCCATTAAGAATAACTAACCATAATATCATCTAGGAGTTTAGTAGCTTCTCCTAAAGTGATTTCCATAAAAGTGCATCCCGCGGCCGAAACTAAAAGATTTCTAGAAGCAAAATTCAATCCGGCATAAAAAATTTGTATAATCATCCACAAATTTAAACCATGAGTAGGGCAATTACGTATCATTAATTTCATTCTCTCCCAAGCTTGTGCAACATGTTCATGATCAAGTTGCTTAAAATTCATAATATCGTTTCTAAGAGAGATGATCTTAGCGGGAGGAAAATACTTAGAGATAAAAGCATCTTTGCACTTATTCCATGAATCAATACTATTTTTAGGCAAAGGCGAAAACCAAGCTTTAGCACGATCTCTAAGAGAAAAAGGAAATAGCTTCAATTTAACAATATCATTATCCACATCTTTCTTCTTTCGCATGTCACACAAATCAATGAAGTTATTTAGATGGGTAGCGGCATCTTCACTAGGAAGGCCGGAAAACGGATCTTTCATGACAAGATTCAGCAGAGCAGTATTAATTTCACAAGTTTCAACATCGGTAAGAGGAGCAATCGGAGTGCTAATAAAATCATTGTTGTTGGTATTGGTGAAGTCACACAATTTAGTATTATCTTGAGCCATCGTGACAAGCAAGCAAACTAACACACGAGCAAAAAAAAGCAAGCGGGCAAAAAGAGGCAAATGGCGAAAGAGAGGGAGGATAGAGACAGAGAGAGAGAGAGGGGCGAATAAAACGGGAAGGATGAAGTGGGGGAGAGGAAAACGAGAGGCAAATGGCAAATAATGTAATGCGGGAGATAAGGGTATGTGATGGGTACTTGGTATGTTGACTTTTGCGTAGACCTCCCCGGCAACGGCGCCAGAAATCCTTCTTGCTACCTCTTGAGCACTGCGTTGGTTTTCCCCGAAGAGGAAGGGATGATGCAGCAAAGTAGCGTAAGTATTTTCCTCAATTTTTGAGAACCAAGGTATCAATCCAGTGGGAGGCTACGCGCGAGTCCCTCGTACCTGTAGAAAACAAATAAATCCTCGCAACCAACACAAATAGGGGTTGTCAATCCCTATAAGGCCACTTACGAGAGTGAGATCTGATAGATATGATAAGATAATATTTTTGATATTTTTGTGATAAAGATGCAAAGTAAAATAAAGGCAAAGTAAAAAGCAAAGGAAATAACTAAGTAGTAGGAGATTAATATGATGAAGATAGACCCGGGGGCCATAGGTTTCACTAGTGGCTTCTCTCAAGAGCATAAGTATTCTACGGTAGGTGAACAAATTAATGTTGAGCAATTGACAGAATTGAGCATAGTTATGAGAATATCTAGGTATGATCATGTATATAGGCATCACGTCTGAGACAAGTAGACCGACTCCTGCCTGCATCTACTGCTATTACTCCACTCATCGACCGCTATCCAGCATACGTCTAGAGTATTAAGTTAAAAACAGAGTAACACCTTAAGCAAGATGACATGATGTAGAGGGATAGACTCATGCAATATGAAGAAAACCCCATCTTGTTATCCTCGATGGCAACAATACAATACGTGCCTTGCTGCCTCTACTGTCACTGGGAAAGGACACCGCAAGATTGAACCCAAAGCTAAGCACTTCTCCCATTGAAAGAAAGATCAATCTAGTAGGCGAAACCAAACTGATAATTCGAAGAGACTTGCAAAGATAACCAATCATACATAAAATAATTCAGAGAAGATTCAAATACTGTTCATAGATAGACTTGATCATAAACGCACAATTCATCGATCTCAACAAACACACTGCAAAAAGAAGATTACATCGAATAGTTCTCCACAAGAGAGGGGGAGAACATTGTATTGAGATCCAAAAAGAGAGAAGAAGTCATCTAGCTAATAACTATGACCCGTAGGTCTGAGGTAAACTACTGACATTTCATCGGAGGGGCTATGGTGTTGATGTAGAAGCCCTCCATGATCGATGCCCCCTCCGGCGGAGCTCCGGAACAGGCCCCAAGATGGGATCTCGTGGATACAGAAAGTTACGACAGTGGAATTAGGGTTTTGGCTCTGGATCTGATCGTTTGAGGGTACGTAGGTATATATAGGAGGAAGGAGTACGTCGGTGGAGCAACAGGGGGCCCACGAGGGTGGAGGGCACGCCGGGGGGGGGGGGGGTAGGCGCGCCCCCTACCTCGTGGCCTCCACTTTTCTTTCTTGATGTAGGGTCCAAGTCTCCCGGGTCTTGTTCGTTGAGTAAATCACGTTCCCGAAGGTTTCATTCCGTTTGGACTCCGTTTGATATTCCTTTTCTTCGAAACCCTAAAACAGACAAAAACAGCAATTCTGGGCTGGGCCTCCGGTTAATAGGTTAATCCCAAAAATAATATAAAAGTGGATAATAAA
>NW_025228918.1:0-4160 GCF_018294505.1 Triticum aestivum
AGGGTAAACCGCCCAGGAGGGGCCGGTTCACCTTCAGTTATACTGAAGCCCAAGGAAACCCAGAGGATGGCGCTTTACGGATGAAGCTTAGAGGCCCAGAGCCCACAGGCGGTTTAGGGCCCATGATAGTAAACCGCCATGATTGTATAAACTTGCATTGTAAGATAAGAAAGAAGAGACCGAGGCGGACACTTGTATGATCCAGCCTCGGGACTCCGTAGACCGGCCGGGATCCTCCTGAATATATAAAGGGGTGGCCCGGCGGTGGTTCAGAAAAAAGAAAACAACAACTCGAAGCCAGACAAAGCGGATTCGCTCCCTGGTCTTTGAAACCCCAGCAATACCAATCACAACTAGGCGTAGGCTTTTACCTTCATCGAAGGGGCCGAACTAGTATAAACTCTCGTGTCCCTTTGTCCGGTTTAACCCCTTCAAGCTAACCCGTAGTGATGGCTCCACGACTAAGTCCTTCCATGAGGACATCTGCCGTGACAATTCCACGACAGTTTGCGCCCACCGTGGGGCTATCGCACGATGGTTTCGAGTTCTTCAAGGGCATTCGATGGACTGAAGGGATACGCTGTGGGCCGGATGACAAAGAGTCGCCGCGGCAAGCTCTACATCGACAACGCAGGATGGGGTCCCGAGGATGATTCAATTGAATATGGGTACCGGGTCCCCTTTGGTGGGATTCACGTCTTCATCGGCAAGATCGGCGAACTGGCCCCCGAGCCGGACACCTGCACCGACATCATCGAGACGGCTCGGCATGCTGGTTCTTCACCGGTTCAGCCTGAGGCCAGGCATGTTTTCGTGGGTGTCGTGCACGGTTCGGGTTACGAGGAGGAACCAATCTCTGATGGAGAAAACATAGTCCGCAGTGATGATGAGTCTTCCGGAGAAACCGAATCGCTCTACCTTTTGTTCGACGGCCGGATTGAGGGAGGAGCCGAGGGCAACAGTATTCCGGATTCCCCCGGTCTGCCAAACCGGGCCGCTATCTTCATGGCCGGCACACGACCGGCGCCTCATTCATCTACCGCTGCAGCACTACTCTCCGGTTCAACAACGGCCACGCCAGCAGGTGCAGGAAGCTCGGCGCCGCCTCCGGCCCAAGTCTTGTCTGATTTGTTCGATGCTCTAGCGGCACTGATGTCCGCGGAGGTAGATGCAGCAGCCAGGGATCAGCACAATGCGGAGATTCTAAAGGTAAAAGATCAGATAGCCCAGGCTAAAGCGGACCTGGCAGCAGAGAACGCTAGGATGGCCACAGAGCAGGCCGAGTTGGAAGCACATGCTTACCAGATTAGACTAGACCAGAACGCTTCAGAGGAGGTCATGAGAAGAAGGTACCGATCTCGTCTCCCGTCGGCTTATGAGCCACAAAATCTTTTCAACACGCCAGGTGCAGGAGCCGGTAATCAACCCGCGCCAAACCGGGCGGGGGCTCCGGAAGCAGGAGCGCCGGTTCAGCCACGCGCAACAAACCTGCCTCGCCAGAACAACATTGTATCATCAACGCCGCCCGGGCATTATTCCAACTCGTTGGATAATATTGTGGCCGCCGCTTCACGCCTGGCGGCTCTCCCAACCGACGACGAATCACCAGTAGCAGTGGAAGCACGTCGGGCCAGGGATCTCCTTCAGACAGCACTGAATCAACACCAAGCGTATTCACACAGCCGTGAGAGGATTCGTTCCACTCCCTGTCCAAGCTGGAGTTATAGCAGACACATGGAGGACGAACCGGCCGTATCCAGTAGCGCACGCCACCGAAATTCGCCATGGGGGAACAACCCGGCCGAGGGAGGTGCTAATGCGCAAGATGTTGTGGACCACGGCCATGCACGACGGGGGGCCGAGTTGACAGCACGACACGAAGCACGACATCATACTCCGGTTCACCCCACTGCCTCCATGGAGCCAGGGGTAATGTTTAGTTCCCTAGGGGTACCATGTTTAACTCCCGCATTGCGTAATGTGCGATTGCCCAAGGATTTCAAGAGACCTCGCAAGGTACCAAATTACACCGCCGAGTTGCAGCCAGAGGCGTGGGTGGAGAGCTATGAGATGGCAATGGAGATGTTAGATGTGGATGAGGCGGTTTGTGCTAAATATTTCACCATGATGCTGGAAGGAACAACTCACACTTGGTTGAAGAGCTTGCCAACCAACTCTATCGACTCATGGGCCGAATTAAAGCGCTAGTTTATCCAGAACTTCAAGGATACGTGCAAGCAGCCGATGTCAATTGTGGATCTGGCCGTTTGTGTCCAAGAGGAAGGGGAGTCCATCACCCATTGGGTTAAATGAGTCTCGACGATTTTGCATTCGTCAGATCGTATTAATGCAGATACCGCGGTATTAACGTTGGAGGGCAATTGCCGTTTCAAGCCGTTGAAACAGAAGTTGGGAAGGCTCAAACGTCATTGCAACGACATGTCAACACTCATGGCCGCTTTAGTTAAATATGCCGATTCAGATAATACCAAGGATCCGGATTCAGAGGAGGACAAACCGGAGAAGGGAAAGAAGAACGACGGTGCAAAAGGGCAGCACCACAACCAAGGGGGCCATGGGAATAATAGTAAGCGTAAAGCGGATAATTCAGATTTGGTGGCTAACACAAATATGCAGCGTCGCAAAGGTAAACCGCCCCAGCGCGGCATGAATCTAGAGCGTTTGTTAAACCAGCCCTGCCTGAAGCATGGAACCAAGGAGGCCCCTGCCACACATCTTTGGAAAGATTGTCACATAATGAGGGAGTTCAAAAATTCTGATTTATACCGGTATGATCAGGATCCACCGGGCGGTTCAGGCCTAGGTTTCCATGGGGGCGGCGGTTCAAGCTCTGGATTTCAGAACAACCAGGGCCATCAGAACAACCATGGTAATAACCAGCAGAATAACCAAGGGAATCAGCAACAGTCAGGTTACCAGAGTCACCCCAAGCAGTTGAACAGCGGACAGTATCATGTGTTCACTACCAGCTTGTGCAAGCGGGATCAGAAACTTCACAAGAGGGCATTCAATACTGTTGAACCGGCTATACCGCATTATCTACGATGGTCGGAGCAGCCTATTGTGTGGAGCAGGAAGGATCACCCGCCCCGGGTTGACAATCCGGGCCAGCTAGCCTTGGTGGTAGCGCCTCAAGTGGGGGGATATAAGTTTGCCAAGGTTTTGATGGATGGAGGGAGCAGTATCAACATCCTATACTATGAGACTTTCCGTCGCATGGATTTGACGGATAAGAATCTTAAACCGTCAAACACTATCTTTCATGGTGTGGTACCAGGTAAATCGGCCTACCCTGTGGGAAAGATTGCTTTGGAAGTTGTGTTTGGAGATGAGTTTGATTCCAGGTCTGAGACTTTGACCTTTGAAGTGGTGAAAATCCAGAGTCCATATCACGCGCTATTTGGACGGTCGGCTTACGCGAAATTCATGGCGAGGCCCTGTTATGTCTATCTACAGCTCAAGATGCCAGGTTATAAGGGGACGATCACAGTACATGGGAGCCGAAGGATTGCCTTGGATTGCAAGGAAGGTGAAGCAGCTTATGCAGAATCGGTTTGTGCCACGGAGGAGCTGAAATTCTATAAAGACAATGTTGATCCGGCGGATATGACCCCTCTGAAGAAACCTACGATTGAACATGACCCGGCCCTGACGTTCAAACCGGCTAATGAGACTAAGCTTGTTGACTTCGTCCCTGGTGATTCATCCAAGCAGTTTAGTATCAATGCAAATCTGGATCCGAAATAGGAAAGCGCGCTCATCGAGTTCACCCGTGAGAACCGGGACATCTTTGCATGGAAACCTTCTGACATGCCAGGTGTACCGAGGGAACTCGCTGAGCACACATTAAATATTGATCCTAAGTTTAAACCAGTCAAGCAGTACCTTCGCCGCTTTAATGAAGAAAGACGCAAGGCCATCGGTGAAGAGGTAGCCCGGCTGCTGGCAGCTGGATTTATCGTCGAAGTGTTTCATCCCGAATGGTTGGCTAATCCGGTGCTTGTTCTTAAGAAAAATGGCACTTGGCGTATGTGTGTGGACTACACTGATTTGAACAAAGCTTGCCCGGCAGATCCTTTCGCTCTCCCATGTATCGATCAGATCATTGATGCAACGGCGGGTTGTGAGCGCCTGAGTTT
>NW_025228918.1:7597-13189 GCF_018294505.1 Triticum aestivum
GCATGGCTTATGGATCTTCTGTTGAAGTATACAATTAAAGGTAATCCGGTATCCCTCAAAACCGGTCTGGCTTTGACACTTTGTCTCTAGCAATCGGCCGGTGTTCATCACAACCCGGTTTTATATCATATATGCCAACGTGGCATGGTGGAAGTTGGGTTTTCACCTTTTCTTCACATCACAATTGGTAAACCAACAACAATGTTTTATATCACAGGTATGATTTATTATTGCTGCAACCGTAGTTGCTTACCAAGTTGTGTTGGGTATTTTGACCAGTCCGGTGGTAAACCGCCTGGACAGATTTTCCTTATGCAGGCACAGGGACTGCATAATATTGTAAAAATACATAAGCCAGTACTGAAACTCATGACAAATCAACGCAAAGTATATCCCACTACACGAGGGCAACGGATCAAATAATTTCCACTAGCTTATTACAAGGCGCTTGAAGGCCCAAAATATGGTGTTCCCAGCAGAACAAGGTTTCTGGAGCATCACTCTAATTGCCAGATCAAGTCTCATTACCATGTTGATACGAGGTTGATGGGTCATCTGGCGTCGGTTCAGCCTCCTCTTCCCCACCTAGCGGCTGGAAGTTTGTGGTGGTCCAGTCAATCCGGGTTAAGGCCTGAAAGATAGCTTCTTCATTGATAAGTTCTGACGGATCAATGTCAGGGGCATAAGTGTGCTTACGAATTCCTGGAATAAGATTTTGCGCCTTCGGAATGACAGGGTTAACCCGTTTGTTGTTGGCATCATAATAAGACCGGTGAACTGTCAAGTCAGCATCTTCTACCAGCTGACTCGCCAGAGGACGCATCTCCCTTGTCACTCTTTTAAGGGCTGCATCATCAAAATCTGCCCTGTTTTCTTGTGTGCTTGGAAAGCTTTTGGCAAGGTCAACCGGATCCAAGTCGGCTATCCATGCTTCGGCTCGGGTAAGTGCCAACAAAGCGTCGGCCCTGGCAGCAGATCGCTTCACCTCTTCTAGCTATGTTGGTACCATGGATAGCCTTGTCAGAGTATCCTTGATCAGTGTTGGGGCCGGTTTGTCATAGGAGGCTGCACAGATAACCCGTTGAGCACCGGTGTAAAGTTGTTCCAGAAGAGTATACGCTGCTTTCAGCTTCATCCATACATCTGAGCCCAGATGAGTAATGCGGCTCCCTGTAACGGTTTAAGAATTTCATATTTCAACCGGCACCTTACGAGATGGGTATTTCAAATAATTTGCTAAGGAGTACTTACCAAATACTGCGGAAGTCATGGCGTTTACTTGGCACTTTAACCCAGAAAGTTCTTCTGCTACCGGTTTAAGTGCAGATTCGGCGTCTTCAGCCCGTTTCAGCAATGTCCCCTTTTCAGTGTCCCAGTTGGCACGTTCCGTCTTGAATTCTTCTTTCAGTCGTTCTATGGAAGTTAAAGCGGCTCAAAGTTCATCTTTAGCTTTGGAAGATTCTTCTTGCTGAGATTTGATAATTTCTTGAAGATCAGTAATCTGCGTCCGTTGATGGTTTATGTCAGCCTGCCAAAATCAAGAGGAGCATTTCAATATTTTATCAAAAGTCCCAAGCATACAACTGGTTCTACGCTTGGCACTTGGGGGCTAATGTGTGTTTGTTCAAAGTCCCAGGATTCATACAAGTTTCAATCCTGGCACTTGGGGGCTAATGCGGATTAATTCGTTCTTACTGCTTATTCAAAGTCCCAAGGATTCATACAAGTTTCAATCCTGGCACTTGGGGGCTAATGTGTGTTTGTTCAAAAAACTTAAAAGTCAACAATGTGCAGTTTGGAAATTCAAAGTTCCGGTTTGTTTTTACAAATTAAACCAACCCTTGGGGGCTACAGGATACAAGGCAGTGAAAATACAAAGATAAGGAGGAAAATGTTTACCTCATAACGTTCCTTCATCAGATTTACCAAGTCAGCATCATTATCTCGACTTGTATAAAGCCGGTTCAAGAAACCGGAATGAAGATCCTGGGCAGAAAGATTAGCATATTTTGACATATCAGTTTCCATCTTCCTCTTGCCCATTGAAATAAACTCATCCTTGGCGGTATGTTTTGCCAAGACAACTGGATCACCCGGAGCGGTATAAGCAGTGCCAGTAACAATAACGTCATCATCCTTGGCTGGGCCCGGCGGATTAGCAATTGACTTCAGCGGATCAGCAGCCGGACTTGCAGGCATAACATGTGGGCTTGAGGTATCCTCATGTATGGCCGGATCAGCTTCCGGCGGATTAGCATTGATAGTTGGCTCTGGTAGGGCAAAATCATCCACGAGATTATCAAGATTTTTATCAAGATCCTCAGGAGTTTTCTCCGGTTCAACTTCACCGGTAGGGGCGCTGGTCTTGGCCTTCTTACTCAAACGAGCTTGAGCACTAATATTAAAACAAAGATTAGCATCGTCAACTGAGTTATGAAAGAGAAGGGAAGGCTACACACTTACCCAGGGACGGTTTTCAGTGGAGGCAGCTGAGTGGTGGATGAACCGCCAGACGAATTAGAAGATGCCTGATAATTTGAATGAGATGAATTGAGAGGGCAACGGAAGAAACCTTTCAAAGGATAACGTTTTTCAGGAGAACAAGCAACCTCTGGACGATGTTTCTGGTTTGGGGTGTGAGGTAAACCGGAAGAAGTGACCTGTTGACCACTATGCCGGGTTGTGCGACGCCCTTCGGTTTGCTGTGTCTTCAAAGAAAGTTTTTGATCCAAATGAGCAACAGGGTGACAGCATTTCACTTTCCGAACTGCACGGTGAAATCGTTGAACCGGCACAAGTTCTGAGTCAGAAGAAAGACAAATTACCTCAATATGATCTGCATGGCTGGCCTCCGCATCATCCTGGGAGTAATCATTATCATTAAAATATATGGATAGAAGTCAAGGGAGTCAAACTTTACCTCTTCAGCCGAGTCATCGACATCTTCTGGTGGCTCTGAAGACTCAGCGATTTTCTTTTTGGCAGCTTTCTTGATGACCTTGGTATTACCACGAGGAGCCTTAGCCACTTTGTCTTGAGTTTTCTTTTTCCAAAAAGAGCTACTGGCCTATGGGATTGCACAAAAGTATTATTATAGCAGTGTCAAAGCGGAGAAGAATAAGGAAAAGTACAAGGTTAAAATATTTACCCCTGGTGGTTTGTTGGAGGCGTAAAAAGGACGAAGACCAATTTGAGTACGTACGGCGAGCGGTTCATCGAGTATTTTCTTTACACTTTCACTGACTTCATCGTTCGTCAGTTCTATTGAGTTAAACCGTTGAGGATCATTGGTGCTGCCGGTGTGTCAGGGGAGGCTGATCCACCAACACCTATGGGGACCGGGCCCCTTTCGGTTCGGTGGGAGGCGGAGAGTGCACAAAGAGCGGATCGAGGCAGTACACGCGAGCAGTTTTTACCCAGCTTCGGGCCGCACGGATGCGTAAAACCCTACTGCTGCTTGTTTGTGTGTATTGAATTCTTGCTCAGGAGCGATGGACGCTGCCAGACCGAGCGTGAGAGTGTTCCTGATGTTTCGAATGAGCCGAACCCCTTCTACATTGCGCTTGGGCCTCCTTTTATACTTTCAAGGGGTCACCGACAGGTGGCAACGTAGACTAGAAGGGTAAAAATGGAAAAGGATGCGGTAGGTGCAGCTACCGCTACTGTGGACACAGTGCACCCTACCTAACTCTGACGGCAGGGGACAAGGTCATTGAATGCCCGTCTGAATGGCCTAAACAGTGCAAAAAGTGACCGTTAGGAGCGCCACCGTCTGCCACGATGGCCTTCTCTTCATCTCCGCTTGCCACCGCGTACCCCTGGCTGCACAGGCTCCCGCCACGTGCCCCTGAGGAAGCCTCATGGCGACACGCGGGTGGGTGCACTAGAGCGTGGGTACAGAGTGGTAGCGGGCCCCGGCGAGTACCTTGTCGGGGTTGTCGTCTTGTCGAGTCCAGAAGCTTGTCGCTCACCGGACCTTGCCGGGACGTGCGATGCATCGCGGCAAGTTTCTTGAAGTGCCGTGGTTGGCTTTCCCGGCAAGCTCCTCTTGTCGGGGTCTTGTCTCTTCCCGGCAAGATCCTCTTGCCGGGGCCCTGTCTCTTCCCGGCAAGATCCTCTTGCCGGGGCCTTGTCTCTTCATCTTGAAAGCTTTGTTCTTGAATGGCTCCAAAGGAACCCATAGAGGATTCTGGCGATCATCCGGCAAGCCTTGCCGTGCGGCGCTGCAACTGCCCATGCACAAGTTTGGGGTACTAGGGTACCCCTACTCTAGTACACCGACAGGAGCCCCCGGGCCTAGGCCAGACATGGTGCCGACCGCTGTTGGGCCAGGCCCAAAACAGTGCACGGGCACGCGCGGCCTAGGTCACGCCGCATGTCTCCCCGCTCCCACCGCGCACGCCCAGAACGGCACGCGTCAAACGCGGCGTCGTGGGTGACGCGGGCGGCGCGCGTGGGGCTAAGCCCCTCGAGCATGCGTCAGGCCATGATGATGGGGACGGTTCACGCCCTCCTCCCTAAACGGAGGTAGGCGTGGGGGCGTGGTGCATTTATTGGACGGGGCCGGTGCGCGGTTTTCAGGACGTCCACTCCCCGCGATCACAAGGCGGAGCGAGGCCGCCTCATCCGTCGCCTTGGTTCTGCATCCCCGCCACGCGGCTCCCTTGCGCTTGGGGTCGCGGACGGTGGAAGTGGGAAACTGGGCCATCGCGAGCAGAGGCAGCGGGTTGGCCCCGACTCCCTGCTCTTCCCGTGCCTTGATTCGCTGAGCGGGGCGGCCGAGCCCCCACCTCGCTCCTTTATAAAGAGCGGGAGGGGAGCACATAAACCCGCACTCTCTCATCTCCTTCTTTCTTCAGCTTCTGCTCCCCTTTCTCTCATTCGCCATGGAGAAAGGGAACCCAGGCCCTTCATCGGTGGCGGCGAGGGTCGCCGCCAGACAGCGCACCTCTCCCTCTCCCGTGCCCGTGGTGGCAGAGCCAGCCATAAGGGGAAGAGGGAGGGGGCGAGGTCGCGGACGAGGTCGAGGACGAGGTCGAGGCGCTCGGGGAAGAGGCGGGCGGGGCGGCGCGCCAGCTTCGCCTCCGCCGGCGGCTCCTCCCCCACGGCGGTCCATATAGGGGACGACCCTTGCGAGTTCTTCGTCAAGCTGCGCCGGGCGCCTCGTCGTCGCCTCCGGCTTCCAGCTCCGTTTGCGAGCGCGATGGAATTGGACCCGCCCGAGACACTGAGACTGCACATGAGGGGCTGTGGGATCAGCGGCACGCGAGTCCGCGTTGTATTCCCAGCCCCTAATGTGATGTATCTTGATCGAGGATGGAAGACGTTCGCCCGTATCCACAGCCTAATGGAGGGGTTTACCCTCCATTTTAAGTTGATGGAGGGCGATCTCCTCTCCGTCAAGGTCTTCGGGGTGCTTCGGTACTCGGGCGAAGTGCTGCGTGGACAGCTCCTCCGATAGCGAAGGCTCCTCCTCGAGCGAGAGTGACGAGGAGGAGAGCGACAGCGACGATGAGGGTAGTGGACGGCGGGATGGCGGATCCGACTAGGCGTCAGGCGCCGCTTCACGCGGCACCGGCGACCCCATCATCC
>NW_025228918.1:14281-25329 GCF_018294505.1 Triticum aestivum
AAAGACTTATCTGATATTGCAGCCCCCGGCAACTCTGGTTTGCCGTGGACGATTCTTGGCACTCGCAGCCCCCAGCGATACTGGCTTGCCGGGGCCCAGGTGCCGGCGCTGCCAGTCATGTCATGGGAACACTTTATTAGAGGCGCGACAAGTTATTTTTGTAATATAACTTTATCTTAGGCAAAAAATTGTTGTGTTACTTCCTTTACTCGACTCTTGGCTTTGTATGGTTCTGCCCTACGCTTTCTAGGGAAACTTGCCGGTGCAGGCACCCTTGCCGCGAGCGCCGAGTGCGGAACTTCAGCAGCCTGCTGGCGGGGTCGCTACCGACAAGCAACCTTGTCGCAACTAGTTGCAGCTCACTTAAGTTGTTGAGCGGACTCGAAACAAAGTAAGGGTGCAGCTAGCTACGAGTTGGTTCCTCCGCGCACAGGTTTTCCATACAAAGCACGGTCGTTCAAGGAAAATAACTCAAAAACTTAAAAAACGGATTGCTCAAACTTTAGCAACTTAGCTTTTCTGTCGTCTGCTTCCCGGCAAGGAGGAACTTTCTTGAACGGCCTGGTCCACACCATTATCTTCTCCTTCCCCCCCGGCAAACCTTGTGGGCGCGGGAACCTTCCTTCTTTTGAGAAAGAAACAGAGAAATAAAGTAATGATATGGAGCCTTGGGCTCGTTATCGCTTACCGGGTTCTGGTGCTGCACAAAGTGTCAGATAACATATGCGAAAAAGGATTATAGCATAAAAAACTGACAAGATGTGCGGGGCACATGAACTTTACTGGTGCACGGGGTCTGCGCCCGGCTTTGTACAAAGGATTACATGCAACAGCGGCAAGACTTGTACAAAAGGTGGTTGCCGGAAAAGCTTCCGGCAACCGCGCCCTACGGGTAAAACTTACTAAAATGTTCAATGTTCCAGGAGTTGTTCACCGGAATGCCATCTTCGGTCTCAAGGCGGACAGCGCCGGACCTAGTGACTCGTTTCACCCGATAAGGGCCTTCCCACTTCGGCGTCAACTTGTTGGAATTATTGGCGGACTGAACACGCCGAAGAACAAGGTCGACTTCCTCGATGCTTCTGGCCTTAACTTTGCGGCTATGGTAGCGACGCAAAGCTTGCTGGTAGCGAGCGGCTCGCATAGCAGCCTGAAGACGGTCTTCCTCAAGGAGCAACGCGTCATCTTGTCGCAGCTGCTCTTGCTCGAGCTCATCATAAGCGAGCACTCGAGGTGACCCGTAAACGAGTTCCGTGGGGAGAACTGCCTCTGCTCCGTATACTAGAGCGAAGGGTGTCTGGCCAGTGGCTCGATTTGGCGTCGTCCTGATCGACCAAAGAACCACCGGCAGCTCCTCGATCCAGTTTCTTCCGCACTTGTGCAGCCTGTCGAAAGTTCTGGTCTTGAGGCCTCGCAGCACTTCAGCATTTGCCCTCTCCGCTTGACCGTTGCCTCTTGGATGAGCAACAGAAGCGAAGCAGACCTTGGCGCCAAGCTCTTGGACGTACTGCATAAAGGTGCGGCTCGTAAATTGCGTGTCGTTGTCGGTGCTGATCCTGTTAGGGATCCCGAAACGGCAAACAATCGACCTGAAGAACTTGACTGCTGACTGTGCTGTCACCTTCCTCACTAGTTCCACTTCCGGCCACTTTGTGAACTTGTCGATGGCGACGTACAAGAACTCAAAGCCCCCGACAGCTCGGGGAAAGGGGCCGAGGATGTCGAGCCCCCAGACCGAAAATGGCCAGGATAAAGGGATCATCTGGAGAGCTTGAGCTGGCTGGTGTATCTGTTTGGAATGGAACTGGCACGCTTCACACTTGGTTACTTGTGCAGTTGCATCCTGGAGGGCTGTCGGCCAGAAGAAACCTTGTCGGAATGCTTTGCCGGCAAGTGCTCTTGCGCCAATATGGTGACCACATATGCCTCCATGTATCTCTGCCAACAGCTGTTGTCCATCTTCCCGGCGAATGCACTTCAATTTCACACCGTTGAGTCTTATTCTGTACAGTGTGTTGTCGACAAACTTGTACATACTTGACTGCCGGGCTACTCTTTCCGCTTCTTCTTGCTCTTCGGGAAGCTCTCCTGGCTGAAGGAAACGGATGATCTGCTGCGCCCATGCTGGAGCTTGCGGCTCGACAACAAGGACTAAAGGCATATCTGTTGCTGTGGGAACATCCGCTTCTACGGCAAGAACCTGCGGTTCGGCCGGAGCGTGATATTCCCCGGCAAGCTTGCCGGAGCAAAACTTGTCGGGAGCGTTTGCTTCAACGGAACAAACCAAGAGGTTCGCCGGAGCAGACTGCTCCTCAGCACTCTTGGCGTCGATCTTGGGGACCTTCTTGGCGGCGGCTTCGGGAAGCTCTGCTGGAAAGTAGTCACCAGAAACCAACTTCCTCTTCTTATTTTGTCCAGTTGATGGTGTCACGGATGGTTGAGTCAGCTTGAGCACAAAGATCCCTGGTTCCACAGGCAACTTTAGTGCAGCGCACTTTGACAGGCCATCAGCAATGTCATACTGAGCTCGTGGAACGTGTTCCATTTGCAGGCCGTCAAAGTGTGCTTCTAGCTTCCTTACTTCATCAATATATGCTTCCATCAACGGACTCTGATAGCTTTTGTTTACTTGGCAGACGACCAACTGTGAGTCACCCCTGACAATGAGCTTGTTGATCCCAAGGTCTGCTGCGATTCTGAGTCCAGCAAGCAAACCTTCATACCCTGCGGTATTGTTCGTTGCTTGCTCCTTGGGAAAATGCATCTGAACTACGTACTTGAGGTGCTCTCCGGTGGGTGCGATAAGCAGCACGCCTGCACCGGCGCCTTGCAGCGAGAAGGCACCATCAAAGTACATCAGCCACTCTTTGCTTGTCTCCTTGACGGGGATGCTCGTCTCTGGAATTTCTTCGTCTGGGGTTGGCGTCCACTCTGCTATGAACTCTGCCAGTGCCCTGCTTTGGATCGTTGCAGTGCTCTCAAACTTGAGGCCAAAGCTTGACAGTTCCAATGCCCACTCGACAATCCTGCCTGTTGCTTCTAGATTCTGCAGTATTCTCTTCAGCGGAAAGCGAGTGACAACTGTGATCTCATGTGCCTGGAAGTAATGGCGCAGCTTTCTCAAGGCCATGAGAAGGCTGAAAAGCAATTTTTGTACACCATAGTACCTCGACCTAGCCCCCTGGAGAAGGGAGCTGACAAAGTAAACTGGGCGCTGCACTATCTTCTTCTGCACCTCCTTGCACGTCTGTGCAGATTCATCTTTGTCGGGACCAGAGCTTGTCGGAGAAGCCCCCTGCTTGTTGCTGGATTCACTTGTCGCGGTTGCTGGCTCATCATCCGCCTCCCTCTCCGCTACTAACGCAGCACTAACCACTTGATTGGTTGCCGCTAGGTACAGCAGCAACTTCTCTTGTGGCTTAGGTGCGACAAGTATTGGAGTGGAGGACAGGTACCTCTTCAAGTCCTGCAGCGCATCCTCCGCTTCCGGAGTCCATTTCATTGGACCTGCCTTTTTCAATATTTTGAAAAACGGCAGGGCGCGCTCAGCAGACTTAGAGATAAACCTGCTGAGAGCAGCCACGCAACCGGCAAGCCTTCGCACATCCTTGACGCGCTTCGGTGCTTCAATCTGCTCGATGGCCTTGATCTTGTCGGGGTTGGCTTCAATTCCCCGTTGAGACACAAAGAACCCGAGAAGCTTGCCGGAAGGGACTCCAAACACGCACTTCTCGGGGTTGAGCTTGAGGTTGATCTTGCGCAGATTTGCAAAAGTTTCTTCTAAATCTTGGATTAGGGTAGCCTTGTCCTTACTCTTGACCACTATATCATCCATGTAGGCTTCCACATTTCTGTGTATCTGTGGCTCAAAAGCGACATGGACTACCCTTGCAAATGTTGAACCAGCATTCTTCAACCCAAAGGGCATCCGTACAAAACAGTATGTGCCGCAAGGGGTGATAAATGCGGTTTTTTCCTCATCCTCTTCTGCCATGAAGATTTGATGGTATCCTGAATATGCATCAAGAAATGAAAGCAAATCACATCCAGCTGTGGAGTCAACAATCTGGTCAATGCGCGGCAAGGGAAATGGGTCTTTGGGACAAGCTTTATTGACATCAGTGAAGTCTATACAAAGCCTCCATTTCCAGTTCGCCTTGCGCACGACTACAGGATTGGCCAACCACGTGGGATGGAGCACTCCTCTGACAAGGCCTGCTGCTTCCAATTTTCTGATCTCTTCTGCAATGAACTCTTGGTGCTCCACTGCTTGCTTCCTGACTTTCTGCTTGACGGGCCGAGCATGAGGACAGACGGCTAGGTGGTGCTCAATTACTTTCCTGGGAACACCGGGGATATCAGACGGTTGCCATGCAAACACGTCGACATTCGCCCGCAGGAAAGCAATGAGCGCGCTTTCCTATTTGGGGTCAAGCGCGACACTGATGGTGAAGGTACCACCAGTGCCGTCCTCCTTGGCGGACACCTTCTTGGTCTCGGGTGGAGCTGCCATCGTCTTCTTACACTTGCCGGTGGAGCTCGATGGTGCGTCCTCGATGGTAGCGCAGCACTCCGAAGAGGTGCGCTTGCCGGAGTGGGCATCAGAGCTCTTGCCGGACTTTGTCTTCTTCTTCTCTCCGAGAGCTTCAGCGGCAAGTGTCTTGCGCTCTGCTGCGGCTGCCACTTCCCGGTAGATCTTGTCGGCACAGATAAGAGCATCCTTCTTGTCGCCAGGGACAGAGATGACACTTATCGGGCCTGGCATCTTGAGTATGTTGTATGCATAGTGAGAGGCTGCCATAAACTTGGCAAGCGCTGGACGGCCAAGGATCCCATTGTAGGGCAATGGAAAATCGGCAACGTCAAATGTGACCCTCTCAGTTCTGAAATTCAGCTCGCTGCCAAATGTGACCGGCAGCGTGATCTTCCCCTTCGGCTTGCTCCTTCCCGGGTTGATTCCTCGGAATGTGCCGGTCTCTTCGAGCTCGTTGTCAGGGATCTGGAGTTTCTGAAGGACCGTGGAGGAGATCAGATTCAAGCCGGCCCCGCCGTCAACTAGCATCTTCGTGACCTTGAGGTTGCGGATAGTTGGTGAAACCAACATCGGCAAGCACCCGACCGCAGTTACGCGATCAGGGTGATCCTCAATGTCGAAGATGATAGGCGTGCTGGACCATTTCAGGGGCTTGCGTGACTCTATGGATGGCTCTGCTGCATTCACTTCCCGCATCCACTGCTTGAGTTGGCGGTGCGAAGTATGCAGAGAGGCGCCACCGTCAATGCACAGAACCTCTGTGGCTTTCTGAAATTCCTGCTCATTGGCTTCGTCATCATCCATGTCTTCGTCGTCGTCGTCATCTTCATCCTTGTCGCGGCCACGGGGAGGCCTATCTCCTTGCCGCTGCTTGGCCTTGCCGCGGCGTCCTCCTCGGCCGGGACGTTTCTTGCCGGATCCACCAGTTCCTTCCTGGGCCTTCTCCTTGTCGCGCCGCTCGTACTCAGCTTTCTGTTGCTCAACAAGCTGTTCGACTTTCTTGCAATTCTGGAGATCGTGACCCTTGGTGCGGTGAATCTTGCAATACTGCTTGCCGGAGTTGTCCTGCTTGTCGGCGGCCGCCACAGGCTGGGCCTCCTTGTCGGAGCCACCAGCTTTAGCTTCCTTGGCGCCACCTCCGTTGCCGGTCTGCTCGACAGCTAGCACTTCCTTGCCCTTTTTCCTTCTGTTGTTCCGCCGCCGGCCTTTCCTTGTCGGGGCGGCATCCTCACTGTCGGATCCTCCTGCTCCTGTACTCTCTCCGGGGAGCCTCCTCCCCTCTTTAGCGCGTGCACACTTGTCGGCCAGGGCGTAAAGCTCGCTGACGTCTCTGATCTTACACATCGCCATCTCCTCCCTCATCCTTCGGTTTCGCATGTTCTGATGGAACGCGCTGATGATCGCAGCGGGGTGGACGTCTGGGATGTTGTGCTGTACAAGGCTGAATCTCTGAATGTACTTGCGCAGTGGCTCTCCTTCCTTCTGGGCGAGCAGATGAAGATCGCTCTCTTGGCCATGTGGCTTGTGGCCGCCTGTAAAGGCGCCGACAAACTGATGGCATAAATCTGCCCAAGAGTAGATGGAATTGTCCGGCAAATGCATGAGCCAGGACCTGACATTGGGCTTGAGTACCAGCGAGAAGTAGTTGGCAAGGATCTTGTCGTCCCGTCCCCCGGCAGCCTGCACCGCGATGGTGTAGATGTTGAGAAACTCCGACGGATGCGTCTTGCCATCGTACTTCTCTGGTACATCTGGTTTGAAATTCTTTGTGCTGGGCCACTGGACTTGCCGCAGCTCACGGGTGAACGCAGGACAACCTACCGCGTACGGCAGATCCCCTGGTTCCCCTGGCGCATGCATGTCAACAGAGGGCCCAGCGCGCTTGTCGGATTGACGTCGCGCTTCTCTTTGGCGCTCGATGCGGGTCCGAGCGTCTTCTTGTTGTCGTTCATGGAGAACTTGGCGCTTGTTGCGACGAGCTCGTGGGTCCGACGACGCGGTGGAGCCGCTGTCGGGGTGGACCCGGCGAGTCAGCGATTTTGGCCTTCGTAGTGGAGAGTGCATGGAAGTCGCACCTCCCCCGGTCTTGTTGCCATCGGCTTGCGTCCGGCTGTCCCGCCGCGGCAGCGAGGTGCTTGGTTGTCGCGCAGTGTCGCCGTTGGCGAAGCCGATGAGGCTCTGGATAGTGGCCCTCCATTTGTCGATCTTGTCCACCGTCGGAGGATAGTCTAGGAGCAGTTGAGCTCGCGCCAAGGCTTCTGCTGGAGTGGTGGGCGGCGGAGGTGAACGGTGCGAGGAGTGGGGCGTGCTCGGACTCCTACCCACGTTAGAAGGAGCAGTGCCCCGTCCGGGCGACCGTACTTCGCTCGAGCCAGCATGTTGACGTGCATGTCGGTCTTGAGCGCCACGAGAACCACCAGCTTGATCTTGGCCCAGCGGGTGTATGGCGCTGCGAACGCCATGACGCTGCTGGTCCCGCGCCTCCTGAGAGGGGCGCGGTGCGCGCATGGACGCCGAGGTCTGTGCCGCCTTGTCCTTGGACTTGGCCGCACTGAGGGCTCCCTCGTCGACGCCCATTCTTCCGCCGGCGTCCACTCCACCACCCGTTTGCTCCGGAGGCGGTGAAAGCGAGGCGGACAGAATAGCTGCCTCCGAATCCTTCTTCTTCGGTGGCATGTCGATGAAGACGATGAAGATTTAGCTCGCGTGCATGCCGGATCGGGTTCGCACAATCTCGACGCCCCCTACCTGGTGCGCCAAAGATGTCGGGGGAGGCTGATCCACCAACACCTATGGGGACCGGGCCCCTTTCGGTTCGGTGGGAGGCGGAGAGCGCACAAAGAGCGGATCGAGGCAGTACACGCGAGCAGTTTTTACCCAGCTTCGGGCCGCACGGATGCGTAAAACCCTACTGCTGCTTGTTTGTGTGTATTGAATTCTTGCTCAGGAGCGATGGACGCTGCCAGACCGAGCGTGAGAGTGTTCCTGATGCTTCGAATGAGCCGAACCCCTTCTATGTTGCGCTTGGGCCTCCTTTTATACTTTCAAGGGGTCACTGACAGGTGGCAACGTAGACTAGAAGGGTAAAAATGGAAAAGGATGCGGTAGGTGCAGCTACCGCTACTGTGGACACAGTGCACCCTACCTAACTCTGACGGCAGGGGACAAGGTCATTGAATGCCCGTCTGAGTGGCCTAAACAATGCAAAAAGTGACCGTTAGGAGCGCCACCGTCTGCCACAATGGCCTTCTCTTCATCTCCGCTTGCCACCGTGTACCCCTGGCTGCACAGGCTCCCGCCACGTGCCCCTGAGGAAGCCTCATGGCGACACGCGGGTGGGTGCGCTGGAGCGTGGGTACAGAGTGGCAGCGGGCCCCCGGCGAGTACCTTGTCGGGGTTGTCGTCTTGTCGAGTCGAGAAGCTTGTCGCTCACCGGACCTTGCCGGGACGTGCGGTGCATCACGACAAGTTTCTTGAAGTGCCGTGGTTGGCCTTCCCAGCAAGCTCCTCTTGCCGGGGTCTTGTCTCTTCCCGGCAAGATCCTCTTGCCGGGGCCCTGTCTCTTCCCGGCAAGATCCTCTTGCCGGGGCCTTGTCTCTTCATCTTGAAAGCTTTGTTCTTGAATGGCTCCAAAGGAACCCACGGAGGATTCTGGCGGTCGTCCGGCAAGCCTTGCCGCGCGGCGCTGCAACTGCCCGTGCACAAGTTCGGGGTACTAGGGTACCCCTACTCTAGTACACCGACACGGTGTATTCAAACATCAATCCGGGCCGGCGGCTTAAAGGGAGAATGCACCATGAAATCCAGCAACGGACGAGATCAACACCAGTTAAACCGTTGGCAAGGAGAGCCCAGAGTTTGGCGAGTTGAGATGCATAAGCTTGTCGGTCTTTGGCAGGCAATCTCTGAGGTAAGGGGTGATTATTGTTGAGTCAGTGCGGACGGTAGCCCGGTAGAGGATTCTCTTCAACAGGGGCAGTATTTTGACAGTAGAACCAAGTGTGGTTCCAGTCTTTTGGATGGCTGTGAAGTTTAGCGTGAGGAAAATCAACCTCTTTCCTCTTTTGAATCGACACACCGCCAAGTTCAGTATTAGGTCCATCAGAAAATTTTGTCCGGCGGTTTAAGTGAAAGAGATCTAGAAAGAGATCGACAGTGGGTTCTTCTTGCAGATAAACCTCACAGAATACTTGGAAGTTGCATATGTTGGACACAGAATTTGGTCCAATATCTTGAGGATGAAGTTGGAGCCTGGCAAGAACATCCTGGAATTTTTTTGATCCGGGAGGACTGAAACCTCGAGCTAAATGCTGCAAGAATACAATCACTTCTCCATCTTGAGGTTCAGGGGGGCATTCAGGGCCAGGAACTCGCCAACGGAGGACATTTTTTGAGGCTAAAGCGCCGGTGGTGACATATTCATTGATTAGCGTTTCTGTGATCCGAGATGGAACCCAGTTGCAAGCAGCAAATTGTTTCGTCATCTTACAAAGTCTGTAAAAGGAAAATGGATGGTTTATGATTGGCGGTTCGTATCTGTTTATCAAAATGTTAAAACGGCAATTCAAGGTATACGTATGAAGTGAACCGGGCATGGCTGTTCAAAATCTAGATGGCGGTTTAAGAGAGGGCTAATGACATACGACGAATTATCAACACTAAAGGATAAACCGCCCTTTGGAGGCAGAACCCCAAGCTGGAAATTTGTTAAGTATGGAACAAACAGGTTTCACAAGTTGTAATTATTATTTTGGATCAAACGGTCGCTCTGGAAGGAAAAATTTCTAGACCTAAAACAGTACAGAGAAGTTCATACACTCAAAGAGAGCTTCCAAACAATGGAAATGAGATCTATTTTTATGCAAGATAAGCGCAAACAATTGTCGCAGCAGTTCTACGTTGTTTTTACAATCTAAACAGGGTATTAGAGGTGAAAACTAACAAGGGTTTGCGTCGGGCAGCGATGACCGCCGACGAACTCAACAAAAAGTTCCAATGTAGATCTGAGAAGGGGAAGGAGAAGAACTCACGGATGTGGACGAGCTGCGGAGGTTCGCCGTCAATTTCTGGTCAGAGTCAGGTCGATGTAGCGGCCTGAGTCGGTGCGGACTGGAAGATCAACGACGGCAGCGGCGGCGATACTTGAGGTCTTCTGGTCACGAGGAGGAAGACGATGCGGTTTGGAAAGGGAGAAAATGGAAGGCGCCCCGGTTTTATTTATAAGGAAGTGGGATAAAACAGCAGGCGCAAAAATCGAGGAATCGGAGGCGGCAAAAGAGGATGCAGCTGTCGCCTCGATCTTCGGGAATTAATTAAAGAGAAGGGAATCTTTATAAAACTTTTTTATACAGGAATGACGTCACAATGATTTACTACAGTAACAGAAGATGACGTCATGGCGATTCGTCAAAGTTCACAGGGAGAAGACAATATGGCGGTTTACTAGAATCGCCAGAAGTTCAAGGATTGAAGACTGACATGAACATGTTCAAATCAATCTGGGGCCTAATGTTGAAGATATAACCACTGAGGGTAAACCGCCCAAGAGGGGCCGGTTTACCTTCAGTTATACTGAAGCCCAAGGAAACCCAGAGGATGGCGCTTTACGGATGAAGCTTAGAGGCCCAGAGCCCATAGGCGGTTTAGGGCCCATGATAGTAAACCGCCATGATTGTATAAACTTGCATTGTAAGATAAGAAAGAAGAGACCGAGGCGGACACTTGTATGAGCCAGCCTCGGGACTCCGTAGACCGGCCGGGATCCTCCTGAATATATAAAGGGGTGACCCGGCGGCGGTTCAGAAAAAAGAAAACAACAACTCGAAGCCAGACAAAGCGGATTCGCTCCCTGGTCTTCGAAACCCCAGCAATACCAATCACAACTAGACGTAGGCTTTTACCTTCATCGAAGGGGCCGAACTAGTATAAACTCTCGTGTCCCTTTGTTCGGTTTAACCCCTTCAAGCTAACCCGTAGTGATGGCTCCATGACTAAGTCCTTCCATGAGGACATCTGCCGTGACAATTCCAAGACAGGAGGTATGCCTAACAAATAGAGGAGTGAAACCTCCAACAGAGAAGAACCGACATAACCTCCAACATCGAAAACATCATAGAAGATGCGAGTGAACTCCGTTTTCGATGAACTCGAGCTTGTCATCAAGATGATCATAAGCTCCAAAACTCATAAAGAGAAGAACCAAACAAGAACCAATAAAGATGATGCAAGGATGCAATGGTTTGAGCTCTCTACAAAAGATACGATTAGGCTACTCATCAAGAGCCCCCCTTGATAGTACGACAATTGATCCTATAACCCGGTCTCCCAACTACCACCATGAGACCGGTAAAATAGAACCTATCAAGGGCAAACCTTTGCCTTGCACATGGTCCACTTGAGCTAGATGATGACGATCTTGACTCCCTCAAGTTGGACCACCTTTCTTGATTACGTTGGCTCGATGAAGACTAGTTTATTGCTCCCCCATACTCCACTATGGGTGAGCCACTCTTCG
>NW_025228918.1:26982-32777 GCF_018294505.1 Triticum aestivum
TTGCAGGGCACGTTGTGATGTGATATGGTCAAGATGTGATTATATAAATTGTTGTATGAGATGATCATGTTTTGTAACACAGTTATCGGCAACTGGCAGGAGCCATATGGTTGTCGCTTTATTGTATGAAATGCAGTCGCCATGTAATTACTTTACTTTATTACTAAGCGGTAGCGATGGTCATAGAAGCAATAGTTGGCGAGACGACAACGATGCTTCGATGGAGATCAAGGTGTCAAGCCGGTGACGATGGTGATCATGACAGTGCTTTGGAGATGGAGATCAAAGGCACAAAACGATGATGGCCATATCATATCACTTATATTGATTGCATGTGATGTTTATCCTTTATGCATCTTATTTTGCTTAGTTCGGCGGTAGCATTATAAGATGATCTCTCACTAAATTTCAAGGTATAAGTGTTCTCCCTAAGTATGCACCGTTGCTACAGTTCGTTGTGCTGAGACACCACGTGATTATCGGGTGTGATAAGCTCTACGTTCACATACAATGGGTGCAAGCCAGTTTTGCACATGCAGAATACTCGGGTTAAACTTGACGAGCCTAGCATATGCATATATGGCCTCGGAACACTGAGACCGAAAGGTCGAGCGTGAATCGTATAGTAGATATGATCAACATAGTGATGTTCACCATTGAAAACTACTCCATCTCACATGATGATCGGACATGGTTTAGTTGATATGGATCACACGATCACTTAGATGATTAGAGGGATGTCTATCTAAGTGGGAGTTCTTAAGTAATATGATTAATTGAACTTCAATTTATCATGAACTTAGTACCTGATAGTATTTTGCATGTCTATGTTGTTGTAGATAGATGGCCCGTGCTGTTGTTCCATTGAATTTTAATGCGTTCCTAGAGAAAGCTAAGTTGAAAGATGATGGTAGCAACTACACGGACTGGGTCCGTAACTTGAGGATTATCCTCATTGCTACATAGAAGAATTACATCCTGGAAGCACTGCTAGGTGACAAACCCGCTGCAGGAGCAACACGAGATGTTATGAACGGCTGGTAGAGCAAAGCTGATGACTACTCGATAGTTCAGTGTGCCATGCTTTACGGCTTAGAACCGAGACTTCAACAATGTTTTGAACGTCATGGAGCATATGAGATGTTCCAGGAGTCGAAGTTAATATTTCAAGCAAATGCACGGATTGAGAGATATGAAGTCTCCAATAAGTTCTATAGCTGCAAAATGGAGGAGAATAGTTCTGTCAGTGAACATATACTCAGAATGTCTGGGTACCACAACCACTTGACTCAACTGGGAGTTAATCTTCCTGATGATAGTGTCATTGACAGAGTTCTTCAATCACTGCCACCAAGCTACAAAAGATGCATGATGAACTATAATATGCAAGGGATGGATAAGACAATTCCCAAGCTCTTCGCAGTGCTAAAGGCTGCGGTGGTAGAAATCAAGAAGGAGCATCAAGTGTTGATGGTCAACAAGACCACCAGTTTCAAGAAAAAGGTTAAAGGGAAGAAGGGGAACTTCAAGAAGAATGGCAAGCAAGTTGCTGCTCAAGTGAAGAAACCCAAGTTTGGACCTAAGCATGAGAGTGAGTGCTTCTACTGCAAAGGGACTGGTCACTGGAAGCAGAACTGCCCCAAGTATTTGGTGGATAAGAAGGATGGCAAAGTGAAAGGAATATTTGATATACATGTTATTGATGTGTACCTTACTAATGATCGCAGTAGCGCCTGGGTATTTGATACTGGTTCTGTTGCTAATATTTGCAACTCAAAATAGGGGCTACGGATTAAGCGAAGATTGGCTAAGGACGAGATGATGATGTGTGACGCCCCGAGTCTGATGCGCCAGGTGTCTTCCAGTTATTCGTCGATGTTGCCTTGTCATTGCTTGCGAGTTGCATCTTGCCATGTCATCATCTGCATTACATCATCATGTTTTCAAAACTTGCATCCGTCCGGGTCTCCCAGTTCTTTCAGTTGTCCGTTCTGAGCCCAGACACACTTGCACGTGCCCGCGACATGTCCGAAATAGTATTTTATAAGTGGCCAGAAAATGTTCTCGGAATGGGATGAAAGTTGTCATGCGGTGTTGTTATGTTGTCAGTAGGTCGCCTGCCAAGTTTCATCGCATTCGGAGTTCGTTTGATACCCCCAACGGATAACTATAGTGGCACCGCTGCCGGTCATACGTCGGACGTTTTCGGTCTCCGGAAACCGTTGCCGGGCTGCTATTCGGCCACCTCCTCGCGATGCGCCGCGCCCGCGAGGCCGCCTCCATGCTCCGCTGGCTCTGCTGCCCCGACTCCCCGCGCCGGCCTGACGCCGCCACCTACGACATCACCGTCGCCGGGTTCTGCAGGTTCGGGGACCCCAGGAGCGCGCTCGTCGCCCTCGGCGAGATGGCCTCCGACGGGGTTCCGCCCTCGCTGGAGCTGCAGGAGGCGGTGTGGGATGCGATGGTGCAGGACGCGAGGATCGAGGAGGCGTGGGCGCTGGAGGAGGCTATGCGGCCGCCGGAGTCCAAGAAGACGGGAACCAAGGCGGCGCGTCAAGTGAGAGAGCTTCGAGTGAGAGAGAGAGAGAAGAAAAAAATGGAAGGAGGAAGAGAAGGAGAGAGGCAGGGTGCGGGGACGGCCTGGTCCTGGTCGCCGGTGGCCGGCCGGAGGCGTGGCGAGGAGGAGACCAGGGCGGGGCGGGGGTTACGGGAGGCAAAGGAGCTCGGGCTCGAGGGGCTCCTCCCCTCGATCCAGATCGGGCCCTGCCGCGCGTGAGGACGAAGGAGGTGCGGGGCGTTTTTGCAAAAAGAATCCCACATCGGCAGCTGACATGCAGGCCCCGCCGGTCAGATAGACCGTCAATACACGTTTATATGCGATTTAGACCTTTTTGTAACGTCTAGCCCCAGACTTGGTACTGACATGTAAAAATTACCAAACTTGGTACCAATCTGCTTCCAATGCCCCAATTGTGGTACTTCTGTGCAATTTACTCGTGCATATTGGATAGAATTAATGGTGCTTTGGGTTGGATAGGAAATAGAATGATTTTCAAAAAGGGATTTATAAACTGCAACTGTTAGCTCATGCTTCATAAAACAGTGAACGCAATAGTCTGTTCATTGTAGTGAGCGCACATGCGTGAAAACAAGAGGCAATTTATATAGTTTTAATGGAAACCAAGACATGAGAATTGTAATTTGACACTAGCGGAACCTTATAAAGCTTATGTGAGTCTGCTTTTGTTCCTTCAATCCACTTTGTTTGTACATGTGATCTATTTACCTTGGGGTTGGGTTCCACTGTCAGACTCACATAAGCTGTATATGGTTCTGTGGTTTATAACTTTCATGTAAAGAATTTCCTGCGTCTTTACTTTTATTGCCTATAAGATATAGGGATGCCACCTTGGTCCTTGGCAACATCAACACTCTTGGTACACTCTTCAAAAGGTTCATTTTTCATGTATTTGAGTGTTTAGTGCAATACATCATACTGCATACTGTGCCTTTAGGGACATGCACATATTCTGCAGCCTTCAAAGACCTGAACTAAGACATGTTCAATAACATTAACAGATCTACTGCTCCTCTTCCCGACACTGGTCAGTGGCTTCTTCTAGCACTAAACGAGAGGCTTCCTCAAACTGTGGTTTATCTATTGAGAGCCCACATCATCACTCTACATAGTTACTTGATGTTGTTTATCATGTTGGGATTCTCGGCATTTTTGACTGCATTGAAGGTCCTGGCCTTGGAATAGGCACAAGGTATATGTTCGTTATGGCGGTCGGGCGTTTTCTTTGGACCATAACATTTGTTTTCTACCATTCTTCCATCCGTAAGGCCTTGGTGTGCTGCTGCTCGATATAAAATACCTGATCATCCTCATGCTTGGGCACAGAAGTATTATGTTCTGTATGCTTCTAATCCGCGTGCAATCCGCAGGGTCATACTAGTGGATATGCCATATGGTTAGAGCATTTAACTTATGAAACTTCCTGGTGTAGCTGCTTTAATTTGGTTGACTTCTAGTAACTGTTTAGGATCATTTTCTTATTGCAGCCAGTGTTCAAAATTACACTGATCACTATAGACCTGATTGGGCACATATGAGCTTCCTAGTAGACATATTGAGGCCCTCTGCCGGAGAGGGGCCTTCGTGGTATCATTTGGTGAATAAAGCCGGTGGTGGTTGCAATGATCTTATATATAGTGGCCACATGTTTGTTGCTGTCCTGACTGCTATGGCATGGACGGTATGTTGTGTTGTCATCTTCATAGAACTAACTTCTCTTTAACTTTTGCATGTCATGCTACAAATGATATGAAATTGACTCACCAGGGTCACCCCTATGTTCAAACATTCTTATGTCACAACCAAGTGTGATATGCACACCCTTGCTAATATGTGGTTCTGGATTAGCCTTAGAGGTGATTGCTCAACATGGCTCTTGCATTTAAGTCCATGTAAAAGAGGCCATCAACCAGTTCACGTCACTCTTTCTTATGCTATTGTTGCATTTATACCATTCATTGTCTTTCTTGTCCTGGAAACAGCCTCTTACAGAAATATAGGGAAAGGCTGCGTCTTATAGACCCAAAGTGGTCGGACCCTTCTCAGGACAAGCGGGAGCTACGTGCACGGGGCTGCCCATTGTCTTTCTTGTAGTGTAAAAACTTTGTTGTGATGAAGACTTCAGCTAGGTGTTATGTATCTCCCTCTCTTCAATATGAACGCCACGCTACATTCAGACAGTTTTTATGTTTAACTTTTGAGTTGTCAATTAATCCCTGTATAAATATCCATTTGTTCTAAAGGGATAGATGTCCAGCTTAAAACTATATATGTCCATGTTGCACCTCGCAGGAAGCGTACGGGGGATGGATATCAGGTGGGATATGGTTTCTAGTCCTGCACAGTGCCCAGAGGGAGATACGGGAGCGTTACCATTATAGTGCCGACTGCATTGTAGCAATTTACGTTGGAATCCTCTTGTGGCGGGTCACTGGGTTCATCTGGTCCACCAGGGATTCAGATCAAGCTAGAAGACTCGCCAAACTCGATGAGGTTCAGAACAGATTATTTCATGCTGCAAAGGACTCGGACATCGACGAAATAAGGGGGCTGCTAAATGAAGTTGAGATGGCTGGACAGTCAAAGAGGACCTTCTCACAGGGTGTCATCTTATCCTTTGCTGCTTTTATGATTACATTCACCCTCCTGTTTGTTCTCCTTGCATTCTCACTTACTAGCAATGGATGATTGATTGGCATCCTGACTTCCATTTATTTTTTGCCAGAAGTATATTTTAGTCAGTGCTCCTGAACTTGTCGATGCTTATATTGGCTGAGAACTTGGGAATTGATACTAACAGGTAGTTTTAGAGCAGGGAACCTACTTGTTGATAAAAACATGCAGGTTTTGCTGATAAAGGAATGATTATTTCTTGCCTTTCAGTACTTATTTTTGATGTGACAAGAATTAACATGGTGCAGAGCATGAACTGAATACGAGAATATGGCTCTGTAATGTATCATGCGCTCCTGTTGTGTGCATCCGTTTTTTCTTTATGTGCTTTGGGCTCTTTTCTTTCTCTATTTTTTAGAGAAAAGACACGATATATTTTAGAGATAGATGAAAACTTTATTTTAAACATGTGAAGATTTTTTTGAAGCATATTTTTAAAAATACCTTACTTTGTTTTTAAAAATGTTCACGACACATTAGAAGATGTTCGTGGAATGTAAAAGTTTGTTTGCGCAGCTTTAAAATTAATGTTTGTCCAAAAAAA
>NW_025228919.1:0-1140 GCF_018294505.1 Triticum aestivum
AGAGAGAGAGAGAGAGAGGAAGCCATCTAGCTACTAACTACGGGCCCAAAGGTCTACAAAGAACTACTCACGCATCATCGGAGAGGCACAAATGGAGGTGGTGAACCCCATCCGATATTGTGTCTAGATTGGATCTGGTAGTTCTGGACTCTACGGCGGCTGGATGAATATTTCATTGAATCCCCTAGGGTTTTGGGATTATTTGGGTATTTATAGAGCAAAGAGGCGGTCCGGGGGCAGCCGAGGTGGGCACAACCCACCAGGGCACGCCTGGGCCTCCTGGCGCGCCCTGGTGGGTTGTGCTCCCCTCGGGGCACCCCCAGGTGTAGCCAGGGCCCATTATGTTCCTTCTGGTCCATAAAAAATCTCCGTAAAGTTTTGTGGCATTTGGACTCTGTTTGATATTGATTTTCTGCGATGTAAAAAACCATGGAAAAAACAACAACTGGCACTTGGCACTATGTCAACAGGTTAGTACCAAAAAATGATATAAAATGACTATAAAATGATTATAAAACATCCAAGATTGATAATATAACAACATGGAACAAGCAAAAATTATAAATACGTTGGAGTCGTATCAGCAGCCGTAGGCCTGTTCCGAAGGGTATGATGGTAACTTCGCACTGCTCGAATCAGGGTCGCAGGAGATTTTCCTGCCGACCTCAAAACTTTGTAACACTAATCTAGTAACTAATAGTACTCCCTATGTTTTTATTAACTCTGCATATTAGGTTTGACCGAAGTCAAACTTCCTAAAGTTTGACCAAGTTTGTAGAAAAATATAAACATTCACCATATGATGTGAAAGTATATTCAATAATGAATCTAATGGTATGTATTTGTTACTGTATATGTTAATATTTTTTGTTATAAACTTTGTGAGAGTTTACAAAACTTGACTTTGACCAATGCTAATATGCGGACTTAAATAAAAATGGAGGGAGTACACATTTGTTTTCTTAATTTGTAGTGGAATTAATCATTTGTTGTAATCGTGAAATAAATATACTAAGGTACTGATTTCGAATGTAATGGTTTATACAATTCAATAGTTAGAATCATTGTTGAATTCCAAGATGTATACGAGGTCTATAGTACTTCACAATATTCTTAAACTCACATAGTCCCGGTCAATGA
>NW_025228919.1:1756-3234 GCF_018294505.1 Triticum aestivum
AATCTAAATGCATTTCATAGTTATTACTTTGTAGGATGCAACAAAACCAACCATAACTCTACATGATCCATTATAAAGCAACATTTTGAACATATCCCAGTGTGTGAATGAAACATGTAGAGAGAGCTTGCAAAGATGGCACAAATAGGGCGGGAAAGATTGTATGTATGTGGGCGAGAGAGTAAGAGACAAACCTAATGAGAGAGAGAGGAAGAAGTTAAGTCTGTGAGAAAGATGGAGACATGTATTATACATGAGATGCATGTGCATCCGGATTTTGTACATGTGGAAGGAGAAGAGACAACGGGTTTGATGAGAGAGCTGGAAAAACGTGGACAAGAGGGGAAGGATCTCATGGGTTGATGGATTGATAATTTTGTGCATGACAGAGAGGGTGGGGGTAGGAGTCAGTCAGTCGTTCTTCACATCATCCTGCTTCCAAATGGCCCCGCATTCTCTAGTGCAGTGCGGTCGCCGTCTTCGATCTCCTCGATGCCCTCTTTGAAGATTGAGGTGGTGTGCATGCTGGGGTGTAGAGAAGAACAAGCGAGAGTGCTCGCCGTATAACCTTGGATGGGAATGAATTGTGTACTCGGGGGAGGGGAGTGTGTGTGCAGTGTATGTGTGTGTGTGTCTGTGTGCATGCGTGTGTGTGTGTCAGATATTGAGAGAAATCAAACCTATGGAGAGAATGTGTGTGTATGTGACGGAAAGCTACATGCTAAATAGGGTTTTCACGAAGAGATTGTGCGTGCGAGATAGAGAGCGATGTGCGGGCCTTGAGGTGGGCAGGGGCTGGGTGAGGGTGTCAAAATGTGTGCGTTGATGCATGTGTTACATGCGATCATGCCAGGGACGGACGGATCGAGAGAGATGGTTGTTGTGTTATGAATGCTCATCTCTCTCTCTCGCACACACACAAGTACAAATACAAGACCGTTCTCTCATGTATACACAACATATCGGCATCTCTCTATGTCTCACTCATATATGCATGATCATTTGCACATTCACACCTTGCTATGTCTCTATCACACGCACACCATCTCCATATTGCCCTTCCACCACAACACAGATATGGACACATACGCGCGTTCTCTCTTTGTTGGCGTTCTGGGAATGGGGGTCCCCAGACTTGCCTGCCTGCGCCCCACGGCGTGGCTCTGCAGGCGGGCCTGTATGGCCCATCTTCACCAACAACCATTCAAGACCCTTGCGAGGGGCCAAACCTCGCGAGGCGGACGACACAAGACCTCAGGAGCGGCCTCACCAGGCTTGCTCGCGAGGGGCAGAGAGATCAAGGCAAGGCAAACCTCGCGAGGTTCCAATGACGTGAGCCATGACGACCAAGGCCAGGCGGGCGTCAGTGCACACAGTGTCCTTGTTTCACTTTGGTGCTAAGGAGGCAAGCGCAAGCGAGGAGTTCCAAGGCATCAGGAAAAGGTTTCCATATCGGTGCAACGTGACCAAGACCAGCA
>NW_025228919.1:4145-19903 GCF_018294505.1 Triticum aestivum
GTCGCCAACTTCCAGGGCACTCGTGGCCGCCCTCCGGCCGCGGGTGGCCTGTGCCGCGTCAAGCAACAACCGGGAGAGACTCTCGGGAAGTACATCCAGCGCTTAAACAACGTCCGCCTCAAGATCCCCAAGGTGACGGACGAGGCCATCATCTCTGCGTTCTCTGATGGCGTCCGCGACGTCAAGATGAAGGAGGAGCTCGCCATCCACGAGGAACTGTGCACATCCCTGGAGCTGTTCAACCTAGAGACCGAGTGCGCAAGGGATGAGGAAGGGCGCCTTTCCCTCCTCAAGCTCCCAGCTGCCAACCCGGAGGAGAAGAAATCCAAGGTCAAGGACGTGAAGCGCAAGGGAATCACCGTGCTCACGGCAGAGCCGAACAAGAAGCGCGGCAGGGACCAGCCTGAGTCATGCAAGGGCAGCCGACCATTCTGCGCCTTCCACAACGTACACAGCCACAACACCAATGATTGTCAAGAGCTCAGGGCTATTCGCAACGGACACTTCCGTCGAGGCGCTGAGCGCAACGACCGGGGCTATGGCCTATGAGGAGGACGTGGCGGAGGATGCTGGGACGACCATGGCCCATGCTAGGAGTGGCGCGACTGACCTCGTGAGGACCGCTGGCAAGATCAGCCTCGCGAGGGCGCCTGGAGGGATCAGCCTCGCGAGGATTGTCCTAAGGGCAATGTTGGGCTTCCTCCACTGCCGCCACCACCAAGACGGAATGACGACCACCACCAAGACGAGGGGGCTGGGGGCTTCCAGGAGCCACGTGCTATCGCCTACATCCTGGGTGGAGCTCAAGCTCCAGCATCACAACGTACCTTCAAGCAGTTCGCTCGCGAGGTGAACGCAGCCCTTCCCTAGCTCAAGGCTACACGCCCGCTCAGGTGGTCCAAGTGCGCTATTACCTTCAGCTCGGCAGACCAGCTCAAGTTCGCGGCCACCGCTGGCGCTCTCCCAATGCTCTGTTCGCCCGTCATCAGCAATGTGCAAGTCACCAAGACTCTCATCGATGGCGGCGCAGGGCTCAACGTATTGTCCGTCGAGACGTTTGACAACCTTCAAGTGCCATACGATCAGCTTCAGCCCACTAAGCCCTTCTCAGGCGTGACTGATGGCTCCACCACCCCGATAGGCCAGGTCCGCCTCCCAGTCACCTTCGGAGAATGCAACAACTACCGCACCAAGCTCATCGACTTCGATGTCTCCCACATCCGTATGTCGTACAATGCCATCCTCGGGTATCCAGCCCAGGCCAAGTGCATGGCAGTGACGCACCACGGCTACAACGTCGTCAAGATGCCAGGGAGCGGCGGGATCATCACAGCCCCTTGCGAAGAAAGAGATGCGGTGCGCTCCCTCAAGAGCGCCTTCCAAGCAGCGTCAATCGAAGACCCAGACAACAATGCAGCTCGGCACCCTCCCGAGGTCGTCCCCAAGAATAAGAAGCAACTACTCCATGCCGGACCTCGAGAGGGCAGCACCCCAAGTGGTACCTCGTCAGGATCAGCGCCTGCACCTAGGGTGCCTCCTTCTGTCGCATAGGAAGGCGCGCCCGGCGCCCTCCTCGGGCAGGGCTCGGGGACTCTCTTCTGGAGGGCCTCGGACCTTGTCAACATTACGAGGGAGGCGCTCGGGCACCATTTGGAGGCGTGCTTCATGGCATGTTTCCCTCAGGAGGACACAGGGCGAGAAGCGCCCAGCGCTCAGGAGTTCATTGCCAAGACCACTCAGGAGCTTCAGGAAGCAAGAGCGATTCGCGGCGACCACTGCCCACCTACCCAGGCGAGGGTGGTGAGCTGCGCGTCTGCATCGACATACCAGTGCTCAACCGAGCCGTATCTCAGGAGCGTTTCTGGCCTTCGCGTGTCGGGCGCTGCGAAGGTCCACTTCACAGCTACGTTCGCATGCCGTTCGCCCTGCCGAACATGGCTGCTGACTTCCAGCGCAGCCTGTGGAGCGTCATGGCGGGTCAGGAGGACATGCACCACGCAGTCCTGGCGGAGATGGAGACGGTCCTCAGGAGGCCGCCCGAGCCTCCTGAGGCTCAGGGCCTAGGTGGCTCATGAGGAGCAACCCCTGCGCCACGCGTCTTCAGCTGCCCCAACATGCCTTCAACAACAGAACTAGGTGACACTATCCAAGTTTATTTAGTCGGGAGCGCCCCCAGGGCTGCATTATTCCCAGGCCGCATGGGTCCGTCCTTGTGGCATGTACCCCTTTTTTATGTCTTTAGTTTACCTTGCTGGGGGCGCTCCTCGGGCTGCATCATCCCCAAGCCTCTCGGGCCTGACCCAGTGGCACGTATCTCCCCTGCGTTTACTTGAGACAGTTTGCTTTCCATGCATAATCTATCTATGGTTATCACCTGCTTGATTGTCACCCACCGCGGGAGCCGCGCGCCGTCGTCTTTCTTCAGGACCCTTCGCGTGAGAGGGTTAGGTACGGTGTCTGTGCTCGGGCCCGTCCCTGCACCGTCGATAAATCCAACGGCCGAGCTTTGTCTGGCGGGCCGGCCCCATTCACGTCACCTCCTGGGGCCGTTGGTGCTTGGCTTTCTCACGCGATAATCTCAGGAGATTCGTTCGGCGCAGGTTGTCTAACCACCTCGCAGGACCAACACAACGAACAAGAATCAAGACCAGGCACAACCCGCCTTGAGGTAGGGCCTCGTGAGTCCCGCGCTGGCTCAGGAGTGCCCAGACACACCTCGTCTAGCCCTGCCGTGCAAGCCACGTGTCTGGGCGGGGTTGT
This sequence comes from Triticum aestivum, assembly GCF_018294505.1. Taxonomy (NCBI): domain Eukaryota; kingdom Viridiplantae; phylum Streptophyta; class Magnoliopsida; order Poales; family Poaceae; genus Triticum; species Triticum aestivum. Next base: position 6,906 of record NW_025228919.1, read on the forward strand.
ACACGCTCCGGGGGATCACCAAAGTAGGGAGTCCCCTCCCACGTACCAGTGGAAGCACCATGCTCCGTGCTGGCAATCGACACTGCCGAGGAGCGGCTTTGCCCGTGCAAGTGCGGAAGCGCCATGGTCCGTCCTGGTGACAAACAACTGAGGGCGGCCTCAGGGCCATATCATCCTCAGGGAGCCCTCGGGCTCGGTGTCTGGCCTCATCGCAATGTCTCCCCTCGGGAGAGCCACGCGAGGGGGCTGGGTACGGGGGCTGCGCTTGGGTCACGCCCGAGCGTACACCGCCCAACCAGGTCCCCCAGACCTGGTCGTCGCGCGCCCCTCCCGAGCCGAGCCTCGGCAAGGACAAATGTATGAAGGTTGTTTGCACGTCAAGGGGGACTCCTGAGCATCGCGACTTAGGAGCCTAACTAGTCACGTAGCCCCTCACTCTTTGGTTCCGTCCTGGTCTTCGATCGACCCAATGACGGTTGAGGTATGCGCGGGGCCGGGCCCTGTCGATGTAGAACACTAGATCTATCCCCGCATCTCTTTCCTATAAGCCATTTGCGCGTCAAGGGGGGCTCCTGAGCATCACGACTCACGAGCCTAACTAGTCATGTAGCCCTCACTCCTTGGGCTCGTCCTGGTCTCTAGACGACCCAACGGCGGCTGAGGTATGTGCGCGGCCGGGCTCTACCGATGTAGAACGTAAAGCAAATAGGAAGAAAACCGCAAAATCTCAAAGCAAATATTATAAGACATATTGTTCTCTGAATATCAAACACAAGTTTAAACGCCTCCACGAGGCACGCTACATGTTGTAGGAGTTTCAATAGGAAAGGAGTCGCAAGACAGTCACCCCTGGATACCGCCAGCACCCGCAAGAGGCGCCCCCTCATGGGTGACGTCGCCTTCACCTTCACCACCGGTCGAAGGCACGGGGGAGAAGGCGTCGAACCTCTTCAGCAAGGCTTCCACCTGACCTTTCACGGCTGCGGCGGCGGCTGCGCAGTGTTCATCAGCCACAGGCTCCAGCAGCTCGTCAAGGCGGGCGGCAGGATCACGAAGATGGAGGTGGCTGAAGACGCGCGTCAGCGCGGCTGAAGAAAGGATGCGGGCCTCTTCCTCTGGCATGGGGCCGATGCCGCGCACGACTTCCTCAAGCGCGTCGACCAAGTAGGGAAGCAATTGGGCGGGGCCGTCCTCATCGGTGGCCAGCGGCTTCTCCAAGTCCTTCTGATAGAGTGACTTTAGAGCCTCGCGAGACCTCTTTGGTGCAAAGGGGGCAAGCGCAGCCGCGGAGTACCGAGGCATCAGGCAAAGGTTGCCATTTCGGTGCAACAAGACCAAGACCATGGACTGCAAGACGGAGGTCATCGTGGAGCCCGAGACGGCGTCACCACCAGAGCTTTGTGCAGGCGAAGACCGCTTTTGTCAGGATAGCTTCTACTAGCTGTCCCCCTTCGAATTATCCCGCCATTGTTGGCTCCCTTCCTGCTCAATATTTGGGAAGAGGACCAGGGCCTTTATAAATAGGACTAGCCACCATAGGGAGGGACCTCACCAGGGGACAGAGAGACCTCACCAGACCCAAAGAGACACACAAGTCCGAAAGCACAAGAACACCTCAACCTCAGGAGGTTGTTCTTCCCCTTGTATTGTTCATCATCAGCCCAAGAAGCAATTCACCACCACACTGGAGTAGGGTATTACACCACAACGGTGGCCCGAACCAGTATAAACCCCGTGTCTTTTTGTGTTGTGAGTTCGTCGAGTTCGTCTGCAAGATCTTAGCGAGCTAGAGCGTAGATCTGTATGAGGGAAAGACTTCGCGCGCACCCCGGTGTTCGAACCTTAAGGGTTAGCCGAAGCCCCACGTCCGACATTTGGCGCGCTAGGCAGGCGTGCGCCGGAGCCTCTTCTCCGCCAATCAGCTCTCCGACGTTCCCCGGCTACGATATCTGGCGACCCGAGGGCCGGATCCGACCGCTGGGCAGCCTGGCCGGCCCGGACGGCGCCGCCTGCCCAAGAAGATCTCGACCCCGCACCCCAAGCGGTGCGGGCGCCTCCAAGCTCCGCCGGGCATGGACAGCATGGCCAGGTATCATCCACCCTCACCCCGCGGCAAGTACGAGCCGCGGCAAGGGCAGCGAGTCACGCCGCAGCAACAGCGCCGCACTCACGGCGGGAGCAAGTGAACATGCGGGCGGCACTCACAGTGGCAAGGGAGCTGCTGCGATGTAGGCTGATGGAGAGCGGCCGGGACACGCTGTTTGAGTGTGTTGCTGAGCTGCTGGACGCAGCGTCGTCGGGAGCGCCACCATTCTGTTATCGACTCCCCTCCCAGACCACTGCAAGGTCGCGCGGCGAGCCTCACGACACATGCGCGCCATCGACTACGCCTGGGGGCTTCATCAACATCAGCACGGCCGGCGGCGTAGGGGACTCCACCCCCCCCATGCCGCCCTCGACAAACATGAGCGCAAGCGTCACCCCCCATGGTCCCGGCCGGATGTCGTATTATCATCCCCAGGACGCCATCATGGGCAGAGCAACATGGAGCATGGGGCACCACGACGAGGTGTTCGGGGTGACGGCCCCGGAAGCCTACGTGCCCCGCATGATGGACCAAGGGTATGCACCAGAGGACGACCTCGTCTCATTCGTTGGAGAAGACTGGGGAGAAGGGGCGCTAGGAGTCGAAGCTTTCCAAGAGCCAGCGGAGAACCACAGCGATCTGCCGGCGATGGCAACTACAGGGTACCGCTAACCTCTTAGGAACAAGCTTATGCTAACCATGGGCTGCAGATGAATCAAGTCGCAGCATCGATCAGCGACCCTGGCACGGCGGCACCCGTTTCAACAACGGAGACACGCTGGGGGCCGCCGGGAGGGAGCCAGGAGCAAGGCCCCTCCCCAAGGCACGCGAAACCAGGGCACACCCGGAGGTAGGCCCTCTGCCGGGGTGGCTTCAACAACCCTTCCCCCGGCAGAGGACCCGTGGTCGCCGAGGGAACCGCTGGCGTCCTCTTTCCCTCCTTTGTGTTGTCCTGGTCTCCGGTTGCCTCAAAGGAGGTCAAGGGTGGCGCAAGGCGGGGCCCTCGTCTGGTGATATGAAGCAAGGCCGGTACCTGTGAAGAAGGCCCAGTGCCTGTGAAGCTCGCCGCCCGTGACACTCTCACGTAATAATGAGTTGGGGTTGTACACGCCCCAGAGTCTCAGGAGCGCCGGCCTTGGGCCCTGGGGCTCCCTCCCACACCTAGTGGACAACACTTAGCTCCGTGCTGGTGAGAAGACTTTAAGACCCTAAGACTAGACCTTTTGCTTTAGATCTCTCTTTCTGTGGCTTTGCTTTCTGATTCTGGACTTAAGTTGAAGCTGAATTTTTATCGATGCGTGCGGGGGGTGCCTTTTCAAGTTCGAGCCATTTCTCGCCTTCTGGATCTTGTTTGGTTTGGGACTCACGGCCATCGCCTTTCCCTCGCAAAGCTTCTCGCGAGCCGGACCGCGCAAAACACGCGCTAGCACTACGCCTGGTGCTCACCCCTTGCGGGGCCCCTTCAAATGGAGCGATAAGCTCCGCAGGATTCTCAGGAACTCGTCGCCTCACGACCCAGCCCTAAGCAGGCGCTGACTAAGATAATCCACGTCGGGAAACTCACCCCCGGCTTCATGAGCTCACGAGGACACATACCCACATCGCATAGAAAAGTAAAAACTACAATTTGCTTACACGAGGGGCCCCCCTCTCAAAATGCTCTTACAAGTTTTCCAAGGGCCATGCCCGAGTTTTGCGTGCAGAATAAAACAACAGGAGAATCTGGGATCAGCCAGAGATATCGCTCACTGCCTCGTCCATGGACGCATCACTCGCATCATCATCATCTTCGTCGGAATCGCCGCCGCCGTCGGTGACGCCCCCATCGCCGTCGTTGACCACGTCACCTTCGTCTATGATGACCACCACCCCATCGTTCTCCGAGGTGAAGGCCCTGACGAACACGTCGACATGGTCCTATACCCAACGCGCTAGGTCGCCCCGGACGGCCATGGGTACAGGAGCAATGGCAGCATCGAAGTCGAAGTTGGGGTCGGCATTCAGAAGATGGCTGAAGACACGGGAGAAGGCGCACTGAAGCAAGCCACGACCCCTCTACTCCACAAGCTGCCGAGCTCTAGCAGATTGAGCCTCCAGGTGTGTCACCACCTCGATGAAGAAGGTCAGGTGGCTGGCATAGTCATTTGAGTGAGGGGTCGGGGCGTTCTCGTCGCAGATATAACCCAGGGCGGTGTTGGCCCTGTTCCGAAGGTCTTGAAGCATAGGAGCGTGCTCACGCTCTAGCGTTCGGCATTGAAGCACTTCCTCCCTGTTTTGCCGAGTGATGGCCTCGGCGTCGTCAACTCGTCTTCGAAGGGAAAGCAGCTTGGTGCGGGCGGAGGCCAAGTCCGCCTGCACCGTAACCAAGGCGGTGGTTGTGGCCTCCGCACGCCTCTCGGCCTCGTCCAACCTGGGCCTGAGGGCGACGGTCCTACCCGCACCCTCCTAACCGGCGAGCTTCAGCTTCAAGTCATACCTGCCCTCCAGATCCGCGCGAACCACGTCCACCCGGTGATTGATTTCCTCCTTGACTCTGCCCTCGCGGGCCCCGACGGCATCTTCATCTTGAGCGGCTTGACGCTCCCTCGTCTCCAGCCGCTCCCTCGTCTCCAGCCGCTCCCTCGTCTCCAGCCGCTCGAGCTCGAGGCTACGCTCCACGGCTTCCAGGGCCAGCGTCTCCTCGCTCCGTCGGACCTCCTCTTCCTCCACAGGCGTCCCCCTCATCGATGCAAGGGCGGCCTCACGCGCCTCGACCTGCTCCCCGAGGGACGCGCTCCAGGCCTGGAGCTCCCACGCACGCTCATCCGCAGCCTCGCGGCGGCTATCGGCCTCGTGAGCTTCTTCCAAAGCTCGCGAGCGGGCCTCATTGGCAATCTTGAGGGACGCCTCAGCCTTCGTGTTCCCCACTCATCAAAGGAAGGCATGTTCGTGGCGAAGGTGACCTTATTCTCGCAGCGGTACATCATACAGCTTTTCTTGGGCATCTCGTCCGGTAGAGGGACACCAGATAGGACCGTGAGCACCGTTCGTCATGCAGCGAGAGGGAGCCCCTCCTCCTGAACCCTCATATGGTCCTATCTGCTGAGCAAGTCCCACATCGGGCGAGAATGGCGCTGAAGCGGAGCAACTCGACGCCTGACGAACTCCCTCACCACCATGGGCGCAGTCACACCAAGGTCCTTCAAACACCGCAGCCTGGCCCAGACAGGGGCTCGTGAGCTTCTGATGGCCCCAGCCGGAGTTTGGAATGGCAGACCCCACCGGAGCTTGGAGCAGAGGGTTGATCACGCCGGCATCAACAAACACCCACCGCGTGCGGAACTCGCTCGCGGATGAAGGGAGCTCGAAGTCGATCCCCATGCCTGTTGTCGCACCAACGGCTTGGAAGCCACGCACCCTGAGCTCTGCCGGGCACCGGTGAGATGCAGCGAGAAGAAGTGGCGGAGGAAGTCCACGGAGGGGGTGATGCCCACCATGGCCTCACACACAAAAGCGAAGACGGCAAGAAGGGTCACATATTGAGGGTCAAGATGGAGCATGTGGATCTGATAGTGCTCGAGCACCACATTGAAGAAGGCGGAGAATGGAGGAAGCAGGCCAGCCCAGAGGGCGTCAATAAATATCGGAACCTCGGTGACTGCCCGAGCCATGCTGGAGCGAGACGCAGGCCAAGGCAGCGTCTCTCCCCACTTGTTGAAGCTGGAGGCGATCATGGGGCGCACCTTTCCCATGGACTCATCGTTGAGCACCCGAGGCAGGCCGAGCGCCGGCTCGAAGGATGGAGGCGCAGTTGGCGAGGACAGAGGTTTCTTCCCCTTCTCGGCTTGCTTCGGAGCCATGGTGGTGAAGCGGGCGGAGCGCAAGTTGGATTGGGAAGGCGGAGCAGGACGTCGGAGGAGCAGGGAGATTGGTAGAGCCGGGCGTGGAGAGGGAAGAATAACTGTGCAAGAAGCGGGGCCGCATAGCCAGGCGGATTCAAAGGCAGTGTGGGGAAGCGGAGACGCCCATGTCCAATCAACCGCCACGCGTCAACCGAGGCCGCAGGCTTTTGGGGCCCGCGGTGCTCCGAACTTGACCCTTGGATTCGCCGCGATGCCAAGCCCGAGCGCACCTTGGGCCCGGGGGCTACTGTCGGCATTCTGGGAACAGGGGTCCCCAGACTTTCCTGCCTGCGGCCCGAGGTGTGGCTGAGCCAGCAGGCCGTACGGCCCATCTTCACCAACAAAGCATCCAAGACCCTCGCGAGGGTCCAAGCCTCGCGAGGCGGACGACGCAAGACCTCCTCTGGAGCAGCCTGGTCAGGCAGCCTAGCGAGGAGCGGAGATATCAAGGCGGGGCAAACCTCACGAGGCTCTCGTGACGTGAGCCATGACGATCGACACCAGGCAGGCGCCAGCGCGCGCAGCGTCCTTGCTTCCTCTTTGGTGCAAAGGGGGCAAGCGCAGCCGCGGAGTACCGACGCATCAGGCAAAGGTTGCCATTTCGGTGCAACAAGACCAAGACCATGGACTGTAAGATGGAGGTCATCGTGGAGCCCGAGACGGCGTCACCACCGGAGCTTTGTGCAGGCGAAGACCGCTTTTGTCAGATAGCTTGTACTAGTTGCCCCCCTTCGAATTAGCCCGCCATTGTTGGCTCCCTTCCTACTCAATATTTGGGAAGAGGACCAGGGCCTCTATAAATAGGACTAGCCATCATAGGGAGGGACCTCACCAGGGGACAGAGAGACCTCACCAGACCCAGAGAGACACACAAGTCCGAAAGCACAAGAACACCTCAACCTCAGGAGGCTGTTCTTCCCCTTGTACTGTTCATCATCATCCCAAGAGGCAATTCACCACCACACCGGAATAGGGTATTATACCACAACGGTGGCCCGAACCAGTATAAACCCCGTGTCTTTCTGTGTTGTGAGTTCGTTGAGTTCGTCCACAAGATCTTAGTGAGCTAGAGTGTAGATCGGTAGGAGGGAAAGACTTTGCGCGCACCCCAGTGTTCGAACCTTAAGGGTTAGCCGGAGCCCCACGTCCGACACCTTTCCTCATGGAGAGGGGCACAACCGCAAGAGGCGACCTGGGCTCAAGCAGCACCACCTCACCCTCCCTTCTCCTCTTCGCCGCAGGCGTCGGCCTAGTTGCACAACAAGGAAGAAGAGTCAGAAACAAGCATCAGCAGGAAGAACGAGGCAGGACGAGAGCACTCACTGATCCACCACGGCATAGTCCCTCCGCTTCGGGAGCTTGAAGCCGAAAAGCTTCGCGACCCGAGGCGCGGGCGCACCAGCTCCGGATGCAAAAGCAGGAGCAGCAGCTGAGCTGGAAGCGGCTCCAGACAGCACCAGAGAAGAAGCAGTATCCCGGGAAATCAGCGTCGATCAGTCCCTTGTCGAGATTACGGGCGTCTCTCCCCTCCCCTGGCGGGCGTCAGCATCGTCGTCGTCAGGAAGGGTGCGGGCCTTGCTCAAGGGGGATGTCTCCCCCATCCCTTCAGGGGTCACCTCCGAGTCTTCCTCCTCCTCCTCTTCCTCCCCGCGGGACTCACCAGAAGACGACTCCATGGGCGTCGGCGCCGCAGGGGCCCCGGTGGGCGCCGGCGGCACCAGCCCGTGCCCGTCAAAGGTCGCCCTGGCGGCCACAACCTGCGCCCCATCCTTGGGGCGGAACAAGGGAGTGAAGACATTCGACGGGTACTCCTGGTCGTCCCCGACCAGGAGGCGGAGAGCCATAGCCAGCTCACTATTGGACAAGGCTTTCGGCTCAGGCGAACCTTGTCCTCCTCGTCCCCAAGCTCCCACAAGGGGCGCGTACGCGCCTGAAGTGGGGCTACACGTAGCATCAGGAATTCCCTCAGGAGCATGGCCCCTGTCACCTTTGCCGCCTTCGCGTTGCCCGGCTTCAGGTCGGCATTCATCTGCTCCAACACCAACGTTGCCGGCTCATCAGTGAGCTTCACGCAAGACCACCCCTTGATGGACTGGGCATCTCCGTTGGCAGCATCAAGCGCGGGTGGACGCACTTGGCATCCATCATGGCCACTTGCTCCTGAAGCCGTCAGCCTTCTTCCCAGTCTTAGAGATTGAGTTGGCCTTGCCAGCCGTGATGAAATTGGCACACCCAAAGGTATGACCCTCGTTGATGCGGAGGAAGAAGAGGTGGCGCAGCAGAGCCACGGACGGCATCACGCTGACCTACGCCCAGCAGTAGTAGGTGAAGATCGACAAGAGAAGGATAGAGTTGGGATGAAGATGCAATGCCTGCAGCCCGTAGTGGCCAAGGACCTCGTAGAAGAAGTCAGACAAGGGGGGAACCAGCCCTGCGACGATGCTGCTTGTGAAGAAGGGGAAGAAGGTGCTTCCCTCGGGCTCCGGCACGTCGAAGCCGGCTCGGAGCTCAGTCTTCCCCCCTCTCATTGCTTTCCCCCGCCGTCAGCAAGCGTCTGGCGGCGAGGTTCTTCTCCGAGATGTTGGGCGCGTCGAGAGCTGGCTCATACCAAGCCGGCAACGAGGCAGGCTTGACCTTCTGGGGCGCCATTGGCCGCTAATGCGGAAGGGGATGGGAGTAGGTCTAGAGATTTCGGAAGCAGGGAGCAAGAAAGGGGATTTGGAGCAAGGCGAAAGGAATCAATGAAGGCAAGCACTGTCTATGCCAGCCTTTTGACAGTCGGGCAGTTGCCAAGGCTGCATGGGGAAGCGGAGACGCCCACGACCAATCAACCGCCACACGTCGACCAAGGCCGCAGGCTATTGGGGCTCGCGGCGCTCCGCACTTGCCCTTTGGCTTCGCCTCAAAGCCAAGCCCGAGCACGCCTTGGGTCCAGGGGCTACTATCCATGTTCTGGGAACGGGGGTCCCCAGACTTGCCTGCATGCGGCCAATGGCGTGGCTCTGCAGGCGGGCCCGTCCGGCCCATCTTCACCAACAAGCACTCAAGACCCTCGCGAGGGGCCAAGCCTCACAAGGCGGATGAAACAAGACATCCTCATGAGCAGCCTCACTAGGTTGGTTTGCAAGGGGCGGAGAGATCAAGGCAAGGAAAACCTCGTGACGTTCCAATGACGTGAGCCATGACGACCAAGGTTAGGTGGGCGCCAGGCGGGCGCCAGCGTGCACAGTGTCCTTGTTTCCACTTTGGTGCTAAGGAGGCAAGCACATGCGAGGAGTTATGAGGCATCAGGAAAAGGTTTCCATATCGGTGCAACGAGACCAAGACCAGTAGGACGGCAGGACGGAGGTCACCGTGGAGCCCAAGACGGTGTCACCACCAGAGCCTTTGGCAGGCGAAGACTACCTTCGTCAGGATAAGTTGTACTAGTTGTCCCCTTTCGAATTGGCCGTTCTGGCATCCCTTCCCGCTCAATATTTGGGAAGAGGACCAGGGCCTCTATAAATAGGGCTAGCCACCACGTTAGAGGGAGATCGATCCTCACACCCACTAGTTCGACAAGCACAAGAGCACCTCACCTCAGGAGGCTGTTCTTCCCCTTGTACTGTTCATCCTCAGCCCAAGAGGCAATCCACCGCCACCACACTGGAGTAGCATATTAAACTGCAACGAGGCCCGAACCAGTATAAATCTCGTGTCTCGTGTGTTGTGAGTTCGTGTGCCTAGCCTAGAGATCACAAAGTGTTTGAGGGCGTGATCAGTGAGGGAGAGATCTTCGCGCGCACCCTAGTGTTTGAACCTTAAGGGTTTTGTTGGAACCCGAAATCTGACACTCTTAGTCACACACACAGAATCAGTATTAAAAAAATGTCTAGGGCGCACGTAAAACGTCCAAATCCAAATAAGCACAAACTGAAGCTAAATTCAAATATATAGAAATATTGTAGCATGAAGAACTTTTCCAGGAAAAAAAGTAGAGTAATATTCGGGGATTGTTTTCACACATACAAAAAGGTTCAGTGGATGTCCTTCGAGCGTGACACGGTGACACACCGTTCGATCGACCGTGCGGGCGTGGGGCACATGCTTCCACAAGATTCCGTATCAATGTTGTGCTAACTAATGTGGTAGTATAAGAGCTGCCTCAGTCTAATGTTTGGGTGTACTAGTAAAGTGTTCCTTTAAGTTTGACCAACCCTATATAAAACTAAACTAAGCTACCATACGTGCACTCATCAATATGCCGGCCATTGCGCATGCCGGCGCCCGCCTGCTCCGACCGACCATTTCTCGCCCATCACCACTGTGTCCCCACCATACCTGTGCCATGAAGCCGAAGGCTCACCCGCTCACGTCGTCTGCAGACCCTCCTCATGATGCCGCCACGCTGCCAAGCACGCGAGAAGGTGGAGCCGAGTCTATGCCCACAGTGTACAAAGAGGAGGACGAGAGCGTGCTCCAGCACACCGGCGAGGAGGAGCTAGCGTGTCATTGTCGTCTTCGCCCGCGCGAAGGAGGCACGCATGGTGGCTGTCTCGGCGGAAGCTGGTCGCGCCCGCACCGAGCCCGCAAACCGGGTGCGGACGTGGAATCTACCTTGGAGACCTTGAATGCCACGTGGATCCTGCAATCTGAAGGAATAATTTGGGTTAGTCGACTCTTGTGAGCTGTTGGATGCAACATGGACGGCCATAAGGGCTTCTTCAACCTTCGAAAATGATGCATTGTTCATCTTCTCTCTCAGGCATCGAGCCGCCAGCCCGCCACAGGCCTAACCGCCTGCCGCCGCCACCCCACCCTCCCGTGAACCGCCTGTCACCGCCATGCTCCCCCCACCCTCGCCATTTGTTTAACCCTGGGCACGATCCATTTTTTTCGGCGAACTGCATTCCACACTCAACACTCATAAGATAGATCATGGGCACCTTGCCACCCTAACATAGATACTTGGGTAGCTTCTGTCGGCGTCCTGGGAACGGGGATCCCCAAGCTTGCCTGCCTGCAGCCCACAGTGTGGCCAAGCTAGCAGGCTGTACGGCCCAACTTCATCAACAACGCATCCAAGATCCTCGCGAGGGGACAAGCCTCGCGAGGCGGACGACACAAGATATCCTCTGGAGTGGCCTAGTCGGGCAGGCTCATGAGGAGCGGAGATATCAAGGCGAGGCGAACCTCACGAGGCTCTCGTGACGTGAGCCATGACGATCGACACCAGGCGGGCGCCAGCGCGTGCAGCGTCCTTGTTTCCTCTTTGGTGCTAAGGAAACCAGTGCAGGCGAGGAGTACCGAGGCATCAGGCAAAGGTTGCCATATTGGTGCAACAAGACCAAGACCAGAAGGACGACAAGACGGAGGTCATGGTGGAGCCCAAGAAGGCGTCACCACCAGAGGCTTTCGCAGGCGCAGACCACCTTTTGTCAGGATAGGTTGTACTAGCTGCCCCCCTTCAAATTTTCCCACCATTGTTGGCTCCCTTCCCGCTTAGTATTTGGGAAGAGGACCAGGGCCTCTATAAGTAGGACTAGCCATCACCATAGGCAAAGGGGACATCTTAGATCACTCTCACCCACACAAGTTAGCCTAGCACAAGAACACCTCAACCTCAGGAGGCTGTTCTTCCCATTATATTGTTCATCATCAGCCCAAGAGGCAATCCACCACCACCACACTGGAGTAGGGTATTACACCTCAACGGTGGCCCGAACCAGTATAAATCTTGTGTCTTTCTATGTTGCAAGTGCGTCGAGTTCGCCCGCAAGATCTTAGCGAGCTAGGGCGTAGATCGGTGGGAGGAAAAGACTTCGCGCGCACCCTAGTGTTCGAACCTTAAGGGTTTGCCGGAACCCCACATCCGACAGCTTCTCTGCCATCTTCTTCCTTCGCTCCTTCAAACTTCTTTCACAAATCTACTGACCCAAATTATACTACTAGTACGTATTAAGTACAGTAGGAATGCGAAGATACGAGTAGTAGTACCAACTACAAGAAGAACAGTAGTAAGACATACTAGTACTACTGTACGTACTAAAGAGTTCATATAATAAGAAAGAACATAACATAGTTCTGCTGGGGGCTCAGCAGAACACAACCTTGAAATAAAACTAAGCAACTAGTCTGCTTGACACTACAGTAAAACCAGCATGAGCAATGGCACTGCCACTTACTCGGAGTCCGAGTCCACGTCCTTGACTTCGTCCTCATCCCTCTTCCTCTTCCTCTTCGCCGACATTTCTTTGCTTGAAACGGATGCTAGGCTCTGCTTCTTCATCCAACCCTTGTAGATATTTAAACAAAGGTAGGCATCCGTTGCAGCGTACACGATGTGATCTTCATCTATTGTCTTCGACTCCCATGCATGATGAAACTCCGGGTGAGATTTCTTCAGTTGAGCATACGAAGGATCAAAAATGGCTACTGCCAGGGTCAGCATTGAAGGTTGAGAGGAGGACACTAGCCTTTCCTTCCGGAGATCGAAGGCCTGGCCTACAACGAGGCCTATCCGACCCAGGACTCTCCTATCATTCGTAAAGTCTATAGTAATGAATTTCACTCTTTTGTCCTTGAGGAAGAACTCAAAATCCTGGAACCTAACGTCGGCATGGCATATGTGGTAGACCAAGCACACGTTATGTATGCAAACCTGGATCACGATGGGCTTCTTCATATTTTCCACCTTTAGAAGCTTCTCCCTTTCCAGGACTGTGGTGTACTCAACATCTAGCCCAGCGACCCACTCATCCTTTCAACTTTTGAACATGTGTAGGAAGCGACCAAGGCATGCTTCCACCGTCGCAGATCTACGGGTGTAGATGACGATGAACTCATCGCCAGTGATGGTTCTAACCTTGTACTCACCGCCTATCATGGAGATTTGGGAGGCCATGGATTTTGGAGGCAGGTTAGGAGAAGTGGAACTGGTGTAATGTGAAAGGACGGGATGACTGAGAGCCAACTTTTCTAAGGTAGAAGATGGGGACGAGTAGGGCGTGTGAACGACATGGGGTGGAGGCTTGCCCGGTGGATAAACGGCT
>NW_025228919.1:21237-23583 GCF_018294505.1 Triticum aestivum
AGTGACGTCCCTCGTCTTCTTGATCTAGCAAGACGTCGAGGAAGTAGATGACTTTCGTAAGCACGACGGTGTGGTGACGGTGATGGTGAAGTGATCCGCACATGGCTTAACCTAAGCACCGCGAGAATATGACCAGGGGTAAACAGTGGAGGGGGCGCTGCATGATGTCTACTACCCAACTTTATTCTTGTAGACACGTGTTGGGCCTCCAAGCGCAGAGTTTTGTAGGACAGTAGCAATTTTCCCTCAAGTGGATGACCTAAGGTTTATCAATCTATGACAGGTGTAGGCTGAAGGTGGTATCTCTCAAACGACCCTGCAATCAAATACAAGAAATCTCTTGTTTCCCCAACACACCCAATACAATGGCAAATTGTATAGGTGCACTAGTTCGGCGAAGAGATGGTGATAAAAGTGTAATATGGATGCTAGAAATATATTTTTATAATATGAACAAATAAAAACAGCAAGGTACCAAATAGTAAACAGGCACAAAAATGGTATTTCAATGCTTAAAAACAAGGCCTAGGGTCCGTACTTTCGCTAGTGAAATCTGTCAACAATGCTAACATAGTTGGATCATATGATTATCCCTCAAGTGTAATGAAGAATCACTCCCGAGTTCCTATTAGCGGAGAACAAAAGATAGGAATTGTTTGTAGGGTACTCAAGCACCTCAAAGCTATTCTTTCCGTTTGATCTATTCAAGAGTTCGTACTAAAATAACATAAAGCTATTGTTTCCATTCGATCTATCCTAGAGTTCGTACAAGAATAACACCAAAGCATATTCATATTCATAATACTCGATCCACACAAAGAACTACAAAGAGACCCCAAAGTTTCTATCGGAGAAAAGATAACAAAAACATGCATCAACCCCTATGGATAGATTACCCCGATATCACCGCGGGAATTCGCAAGTTGAGTGCCATAACGTATATCAAGTGAATCAATAAGATACCCCATTGTCACCTCAAGTATTCATACCGCAAGACATACATCATGTGTTCTCAAATCTGAACATTCAATCTGACATGACAAAACTTCAAAGGGTAAAGATTCAATTCATCACAACAAGGGTATAGAGGGGACAAACATCATATGATCCAACTATATTAACAAAGCCCATGATATAGATCATGAGAGAGAGAGAGATAAAGCACATAGCTACCGGTACAAACCCTCAGCCCCAAGGGTGGACTACTCCCTCCTCATCGTGGTGGCCGCCGGGATGATGAAGATGGCCACCGGAGATGATTCCCCCCTCCGGCAGGGTGCCGAAACGGGTCTAGATTGGTTTTCGGTGGCTATGGAGCCATGTGGCGGTGGAACTTCTGATATAGGTTAACCCTGAAGGGTTTCGGAATATTTTGGAATTTATAGTGCAAAGAGGGGGTGCGGGAGGCAACCAAGGTGGGCACAACCCACCTCGGCGCGCCAGGGGGCCTTGGCGTGCCTTGGTGGGTTGTTCCCCCTCGGGGCACCCCCTAGGTGCAGCTCTGGCCCATTGGGTTCCTTCTGGTCCAAAAAAATCTCCAAAAAGTTTCACGGTGTTTGGACTCTGTTTAATATTGATTTTCTGCGATGTAAAGACAAGCAAAAAACAACAACTGGCACTGGGCACTGGGTCAATAGGTTAGTCCCAAAAAATGATATAAAGTTGCTATAAAATGGTTGTAAAACATCCAAGAATGATAAAATAACAACATTAATACTTCATAAATTATAGATACGTTGGAGACGTATTAGCATCCTCAAGCTTAATTCCTACTCATCCTCGAGTAGGTAAATGATAAAAGAAATAATTTATCAAGTGTGAACGCTAGCAAAGTGCACAAGTTCGATCATTGAAAATTTCAATCACTTTTCCTAGCATCATAACAACAATTCTTTCTTATGAAACTTCTCATGTTATAGTGGCAACCAATTCACATGTTAAGGTTCAAACAATGGATTCTCTTGAAACCCAACAACCTATGTTCTTAGTCACCAAGAAATTGCAATTCAACTTATTCAACAACGTTTAAGTAAGAGCTCCACATACTCAACCATCATATAGTCTTCTATGATTGCTAACACTCACCTTGTACACATGAGCAAAACGTTTCAACCAGACACATAGAAAGATAGGGGCTTATTGTTTTGACTCCCAACGTATTCACCTCAAGGGTGATGTCAACAATAATAACTCATGCTACCCATATTCAACTGGACATATGTGCCTAGATCTTTCCTCACCACATGATGCTTAACAAAAGAGAAAATAAAAAGGAATAGAGAGGAATACTTTGACTCTTTGCATAAAAGTAACTACTGAAAAGTAAAAGATAGGCCCTTCGCAGAG
>NW_025228919.1:23767-32768 GCF_018294505.1 Triticum aestivum
AAGCAATTTTTATTGCCTTATTGCAATGATGACAACTTACTTGAAGGATCTTGATCAATCCTTAGGTAGGTATCAATCCTTAGGTAGGGACTCTTGAAAATAAGATTTGGGTTTAAGGGTTTTTGGATGCACGAGTAGTATCTCTACTTGGTGCGGAATTTTTGGCTAGCAAAGATGGGGGCAAGCACCAGATGTTGAAAGATCTATGACAATATAACTTCTATGTGAATATGAACAAACATAAACCATTACGTTGTATTCCTTGTCCAACGTCAACAATTTTGGCATATCATATTTTGATGGGGGCTCACAATCACAAAATATTTCCACGATAGTGTATTTGCATGTGAAAGTTCTCTTACTTATACTAATTATTTATGAATTGCTTGTATGACCAATATTGTGATTGTCAAGCCTCGAAAGATTTCACTTTCTAAACCCAATGTGAAGCTACCACTAGGCATTATATGATTTCAACTTCATGACATTCAATTTATTCAACAATTTACTCATAGGATATAAGTGAAGCACAAGAGTAATTGACATAGAAAAGACCTTCATTGACGGGATGTGAATGCCGCTTACTTAGCCTCCTTGGCAACTATTTGAGGACTCTATTTTATTTAAAAACTTTCAGATCTAAGTATCTTATTAAAACATCAATCAAAATGAAAATAAAATGACATTCTAAGGGTAGCACAACTCATGTGAAGAAGCAAAAACTTAGGCTTAACCGATACTAACCGATAATTGTTGAAGAAGAAAGGTGGGATGCCTACCGGGGCATCCCCAAGCTTTGATGCTTGAGACTTCTTGAAATATTATTTTGGGATGCCTTGGGTATCCCCAAGATTGAGATTTTGTGTCTCCTTAATTCCTTGTATATTACGGTTTCCCTAAATCTCAAAAGCTTCATCCACACAAAACTCAACAAGAACTCGTGAGATAAGTTAGTATAAACCAATGCAAAAACCTTATCATTCTCTCCTGTAGCAAATTACTAAAATTATTATTCAACATTGCATACTAAATGCCTCTGCATATTTAATACTTCAACCCTCAAATAAGATCATTAAACAAGCAAACATATGCAAACAATGCAAACATAACGGTAATCTGCCAAAACGGTACAATCTGTAAAGAATGCAAGAGTATCAATATTATTCAACTACAAACATTATGAAAATTTACCACACTATAGAAAATTTATTAGAGCTTATTGTGCAAAAAGTATCAACATTTTATCATGTCCTGACTTTTCTAGGGAATTTTTGCAATAGCGGTAAACTTACTGTTTTCAAACAGCAACATATAGACTTGCAAAATAAGCATAGCAAAGGCTATCATTGTTGGGGAACGCAGTATTTCAAAAAAAATCCTACGATCATGCAAGATCTATCTAGTATATGAATAGCAACAAGAGGGGAGAGTGTGTCTACATACTCTTGTAGACCGAAAGCGGAAGTGTTTTGTAACACGGTTGATGTAGTCGAACGTCTTTGTGATCCAACCGATCAAGTACCGAACGCACGACACCTCCGTGATCTGCACACATTCAGCTCGGTGACATCCCTCGTACTCTTGATCAAGTTGAGGCCGAGGGAGAGTTTTGTCAGCACGACATCGTGTTGACGGTGACGATGAAGTTACCGACGCGGGGCTTCTCCTAAGCACTACGACAATATGACCGAGGTGGAAAACTGTGGAGGGGGGCACCGCACACGGCTAAAGATCAACTTGTGTGTCTATGGGGTGCCCCCCTCCCCCGTATATAAAGGTGGGGAGGAAGGAGGCTGGCCGGCCCTAAGGGGCGCGCCCAAGGGGGGAATCCTACTCAAAGTAGGAATCGGTCCCCCCCTTTCCTAGTCCAAGTAGGAGAAGAAGCAAGGAGAGGGAGAGGGAGAGGGAAAGAGGGGCTGCGCACCCCTCCCCTAGTCCTATTCGGACTCCCCTTTGGGGGGCGCCACCTTTTGGATGCTGCCCTCTCTCTCCCCTAAGGCCCACTAAGGCCCATTACTTCCCCCAGGTGTTCCGGTAACCCCTTCGGCACTCCTGTTTTATCCGAAACTATCCAGAACACTTCCGATGTCCGAATAACATTGTCCAATATTTCAATCTTTATGTCTCTACCATTTTGAGACTCCTCGTCATGTCCGTTATCTCATCCCGGACTACGAACAATCTTCGGTACATCAAATCACATAACTCATAATACAAATCGTCATCGAACGTTAAGCATGCGGACCCTACGGGTTCGAGAACTATGTAGACATGACCGAGACACATCTCCGGTCAATAACCAATAGCGGAACCTGGATGCTCATATTGGTTCCTACATATTCTACGAAGATCTTTATTGGTCAAACCACATAACAACATACGTTGTTCCCTTTGTCATCGGTATGTTACTTGCCCAAGATTCGATCGTCGGTATCATCATACCTAGTTCAATCTCGTTATTGGCAAGTCTCTTTACTCGTTCCGTAATGCATCATCTCATGACTAACTCATTAGTCACTTTGCTTGCAAGGCTCAGAGTGATGTGCATTACCGAGAGGGCCCAGAATTCCTCTCCGATACACAGAGTGACAAATCCTAATCTCGATCTATGCCAACTCAACAAACACCATCGGAGACACCTGTAGAGCATCTTTATAATCACACAATTACGTTGTGACGTTTGATAGCACACTAAGTGTTCCTCCGGTATTCGGGAGTTGCATAATCTCATAGTCATAGGAACATGTATAAGTCATGAAGAAAGCAATAGCAATAAACTAAACGATCATAGTGCTAAGCTAACGGATGGGTCTTGTCCAGCACATCATTCTCTAATGATGTGATCTTGTTCATCAAATGACAACACATGTCTATGGCTAGGAAACTTAACCGTCTTTGATTAACGAGCTAGTCTAGTAGAGGCATACTAGGGACACTCTGTTTGTCTATGTATTCACACGTGTAATAAGTTTCCAGTTAATACAATTCTAGCATGAATAATAAACATTTATCATGATATAAGGAAATATAAATAACAACTTTATTATTGCATCTAGGGCATATTTCCTTCAATCATTGCCACTTTTATTGAAATAAAAGATGCAAAACATAATTCTAAATAACAACAAGCAAACCCTAACAAAATAAATTGACGCTCCAAGTAAAACTCATATCATGTGACGAATGAAAACATAGCTCCAAGTGAGGTTACCGATAATGTTGGAGACAAAAGATGGGATGCCTTCTGGGGCATCCCCAAGCTTAGTTGCTTGGATCTTCCTTGAATATTTCCTTGGGGTGCCTTGGGAATCCCCAAGCTTAGGTTCTTGTCACTCCTTATTCTCCTCATATCAATATCCCACCCAAAACTTGAAAACTTCAATCACATAAAACTAAGTTTGTGAGATAGGTTAGTATAATAAAGAGCAAACCATTCCACTTTTGGTACTGTCAAAGACAAGATTAATAATTGTGCTCACACAATTCTTACTGTAGCATATCATTTCTACAATTTATATTGAGCAATATAAGCCATAGAAACTAGAAAACAAGCAAACTATGCATTGAAAACAGAATCTGTCAAAAACAGAACAGTCTGAAGTAATCTGTACTCAAACCATAATTCTGTTACTCCAAAAATTCTGATTTTTTTTAAAAAACTGATAAATTTGTATATTAATCTTCTTCAAAAATAATAAACTCAATAACACTCCTCTGTTAAAAACTAGAATTATTTTCGTGAGCGTGAAAGTTTCTGTTTTTCAGCAAGGTCAACTCAACTATCACCCAACATGATCTCAAAGGCTTTACTTGGCACTATATTGAAACAAAAGCAATAAAACATGATTACTACAGTAGAATAATCATGTGAAAACACAAAAACAGTAGGTAAAAAGTGTTGGGTTGTCTCCCAACAAGCGCTTTTCTTTTATGCCTTTTAAGCTAGGCATGGCGATTTCGATGATGCTCGCATAAAAGATAAGAATTGAAACAAGAAGAGCATCATGAATCACATGGCAAGCACATTTAAGTCTAACCCACTTCCTATGCATAGGGATTTTGTGAGCAAACAATTTATGGAAACAAGAATCAACTAGCATAGGAAGGCAAAACAAGAAAAACTTCAAGATTTTAACCACATAGAGAGGAAACATGGTATTATTGAGATATGTAGATGCATATGTTCCACTCTCATAATATTTTTTAGTAGCATCATGAATGAATTCAACAATATAACTATCACATAAAGCATTCTTTTCATGATCCACAAGCATAGGAAATTTTTTACTCTCCACAAAAGCAAATTTATTCTCATGAATAGTAGTGGGAGCAAACTCAACAAAATAACTATCATGGAGTTGAAAATTAAAATCATGATGACAAGTTTCATGGTTATCATTATTCTTTATAGCATACATGTCATCACCATAATCATCATAGATAAGAACTTTGTTATCATAGTCAATTGAAGCCTAATCCAAAATGGTGGATTCATCACTAAATAAAGTCATGGCCTCTCCAAATCCACTTTCATCAATATAATCATCATAAATAGGAGGCGTGCAATCATTATAACAAATTTGCACATCAAAACTTGGGGGACAAAAAATATCATCTTCATCAAACATAGCATCCTAAAACTTGTAGCTTTGCATATCATTAGCATCATGGATGTTCAAAGGATTCATGCTAGTAATATTGCAATCATGCTCATTATTCAAAAATTTGTCCCAAACATTTTATTGACTTCTTCTTCTAACAATTGGGCACAATTTTCTAAACCATCATTTTCATGAAAGATATTATAAAGATGATCAATAACATGATGCAACCTCAATTCCATTTTTTGTAGTTTTCTTTTTGTAAACCAAACTAGTGATAAAACAAGAAACTAAAAGATTCAATTGCAAGATCTAAAGATATACCTTCAAGCACTCACCTCCCTGGCAACGGTGCCAGAAAAGAGCTTGATGTCCACTACACAACTTTATTCTTGTCGACACGTGTTGGGCCTCCAAGCACAGAGTTTTGTAGGACAATAGCAATTTTCCCTCAAGTGGATGACCCGAGGTTTATCAATCCGTGAGAGGTGTAGGCTGAAGGTGGTATCTCTCAAATGACCCTGCAATCAAATACAAGAAATCTCTTGTTTCCCCAACACACCCAATACAATGGCAAATTGTATAGGTGCACTAGTTCGGCGAAGAGATGGTGATAGAAGTGTAATATGGATGCTAGAAATATATTTTTATAATATGAAAAAATAAAAACAGCAAGGTACCAAATAGTAAACAGGCACAAAAATGGTATTTCAATGCTTAAAAACAAGGCCTAGGGTCCGTACTTTCGCTAGTGAAATCTGTCAACAATGCTAACATAGTTGGATCATATGATTATCCCTCAAGTGTAATGAAGAATCACTCCCGAGTTCCTATTAGCGGAGAACAAAAGATAGGAATTGTTTGTAGGGTACTCAAGCACCTCAAAGCTATTCTTTCCGTTTGATCTATTCAATAGTTCGTACTAAAATAACATAAAGCTATTGTTTCCATTCGATCTATCCTAGAGTTCGTACAAGAATAACACCAAAGCATATTCATATTCATAATACTCGATCCACACAAAGAACTACAAAGAGACCCCAAAGTTTCTATCGGAGAAAAGATAATAAAAACATGCATCAACCCCTATGGATAGATTACCCCGATATCACCGCGGGAATTCGCAAGTTGAGTGCCATAACATATATCAAGTGAATCAATAAGATACCCCATTATCACCTCAAGTATTCATACCGCAAGACATACATCATGTGTTCGCAAATCTGAACATTCAATCTGACATGAAAAAACTTCAAAGGGTAAAGATTCAATTCATCACAACAAGGGTATAGAGGGGAGAAACATCATATGATCTGACTATATTAACAAAGCCCATGATGTAGATCATGAGAGAGAGAGATAAATCACATAGCTACTGGTACAAACCCTCAGCCCCGAGGGTGGACTACTCCCTCCTCATCGTGGTGGCCGCCTGGATGATGAAGATGGCCACCGGAGATGATTCTCCCCTCCAGCAGGGTGCCGGAACGGGTCTAGATTGGTTTTCAGTGGCTATAGAGCCATGCGGCGGCAGAACTTCTGATCTAGGTTAACCCCAAAGGGTTTCGGAATATTTGGGAATTTATAGTGCAAAGAGGGGGTGTGGGAGGCCACCAAGGTGCGCACTGCCCACCTCGGCGCGCCAGGGGGCCCTGGCGCGCCCTGGTGGGTTTTGCCCCCCTCGGGGCACCCCCTAGGTGCAGCTCTGGCCCATTGGGTTCCTTCTGGTCCAAAAAAATCTCCAAAAAGTTTCGCGGTGTTTGTACTCCGTTTAATATTGATTTTCTGCAATGTAAAAAACAAGCAAAAAACAGCAACTGGCACTGGGCACTGGGTCAATAGGTTAGTCCCAAAAAATGATATAAAGTTGCTATAAAATGATTGTAGAACATCCAAGAATGATAGAATAACATCATGAATACTTCATAAATTATAGATATGCTGGAGACGTATCACCGCACACGGCTAACAATTGATGGTGTGTGTTGTAGGCGCCCCGCTCCCCACATATATATAAGTGGGAGGGTAGGGCAGGCAGCCAGTGGGCGTCCCAAGTAGGATCTGAATCCTACTTTGGGTTTCCCCAAGTGGTGCCCCCTTTCCTTTTTCGACCGGAGAAGAAAGGAAGGGGGGAGAAGAGAAGAAAGGGGGTCGAACCCCCTCTTCTCCTTCTCCTATTCGGACACCTGCCATAGGGGGGAGCCACCCCTTGTAGGATGGTGTGCTCCCCTCTCATGGCCCATATGGCCCATATATTCCCCCAGGGGGTTCCGGTAACACCCCCCCCCGGTACTCCAATAAATACCTGATACATTCCGGAACACTTCCGATGTCCGAATACTATCGTCCTATATATAAATCTTTACCTCTAGACCATTTCGAGACTCCTCGCCATGTCCATGATCTCATCCAGGACTCCAAACAACATTCGGTCACCAAATCGCATACCTCATATAATAGAGTATCATCATCGAACGTTAAGCGTGCGGACTCTACGGGTTCGAGAACTATGTAGACATGACCGAGACACCTCTCTGGTCAATAACCAATAGCGGAACCTGGATACTCACATTGGCTCCTACATATTCTATGAAGATCTTTATCTGTCGAACCGTTATGAGAACATACGTTATTCCCTTTGTTTATCGGTATGTTACTTGCCCGAGATTCGATCGTCAGTACTGCATACCTAGTTCAATCTAGTTACCGGCAAGTCTCTTTACTCGTTCCGTAATATATCACCTCGTGACCAACTCCTTAGTCGTTTGCTTGCAAGCTTATGATGTGTATTACCGAGAGGGCCTAGAGATACCTCTCTGATATTTGGAGTGACAAATCCTAATCTCGATCTATGACAACTCAACAAACACCTTCAGAGATACCTCCAGAGCATATTTATGATCACCCAGTTACGTTGTGACATTTGATATCACACAAGGCATTCCTCCGGTATTCGGGAGTTGCATAATCTCATAGTCGAAGGAATATGTATTTGACATGAAGAAAGCAATAGCAATAAAACTGAACGATCATTATGCTAAGCTAACTAATGGGTCTTGTCCATCACATCATTATCATCATTCTCCTAATGATGTGATCTCATTATCAAATGACAACTTATGTCCATGGTTAGGAAACCTTAACCATCTTTGATCAACGAGCTAGTCAAGTAGAGGCTCACTAGGGACATAGTGTTTGTCTATGTATTCACACATGTATTAAGGTTTTCGATCAAAACAATTCTAGCATGAATAATAAGCATTTATCATGAATAAGGAAATATAAAATAACAACTTTATTATTGCCTCTAGGGCATATTTCCTTCAGTCTCCCACTTGCACTAGAGTCAATAATCTAGATTACCTTGTAATGATTCTAACACCCGTGGAGTCTTGGTGATGATCATGTTTTGCTCGTGGAAGACGCTTAGTCAAAGGGTCTGCTACATTCAGATATGTATGAATTTTGCAAATCTCTATGTCTCCCTTCTTGACTTGATCATGGATGGAATTGAAGCATCTCTTGATGTGTTCGGTTCTTTTGTGAAATCTGGATTCCTTCGCTAAGGCAATTGCTCCAGTATTGTCACAAAAGATTTTCATTGTACCCGATGCACTAGGTATTACACCTAGATCGGATATGAACTCCTCCATCCAGACTCCTTCATTTGCTGCCTTTGAAGCAACTATGTACTCCACTTCACACGTAGATCCTGCCATGACGCTCTACTTGGAACTCCACCAACTGACAGCTCCGCCATTCAAAATAAATATGTATCCGGTTTGTGACTTAGAGTCATCTGGATCAGTGTCAAAGTTAGCATTGACGTAACCATTTACGACAAGCTCTTTGTCACCTCCATATATGAGAAACATATCCTTGGTCCTTTTCAGATACTTCAAGATGTTCTTGACTGTTGTCCAGTGATCCACTCTTGGATTACTTTGGTACCTCCCTGCCAGACTTATGGCAAGGCACACATCAGTTCTGGTACACAACATAGCATACATGATAGAACCTATGGCTGAGGCATAGGGAATGACTTTCATTTTCCCTCTATCTTCTGCAGTGGTCGGGCATTGAGTCTGACTCAATTTCACACCTTGCAACACAGGCAAGAACCCTTTCTTTGACTGATCCATTTTGAACTTCTTCAAAAGTTTGTCAAGGTATGTACTCTGTGAAAGTCCTATTAAGCGTATTGGTCTATCTCTATGGATCTTGATGCCTAATATATAAGCAGCTTCACTGAGGTCTTTCATTGAAGAACTCTTATTCAAGTATCCTTTTATGCTATCCAGAAATTCTACATCATTTCCAATCAACAAAATGTCATCCGCATATGATATTAGAAATGCTACAGAGCTCCCACTCACTTTCTTGTAAATACAGGCTTCTCC
>NW_025228920.1:0-32742 GCF_018294505.1 Triticum aestivum
AGAGTGGGAAGAAAGATATGTGGCAACATGGTGAGCCACCGTGTTAAAATAAAGAACACTCATATGTCTAGATATTAAGTCATACTTATTTGGCTAGCATGTATTTTTTGTGTCTCCCGTTGCAACGCACACCCCCTAGGGGGATTGACTACCGACATCATTAAAAATCTTTGGTCTATTTCTTTTTTGTCATAAATTTGATGTCTCGTGTTCACTAGCAGTCAAACATGGACATAGAAGTTGGAGCTCTGCTTTCTTAGTATAATTAAGATAGATAGGTTCTTTCGAGTGCAGCGTTTCGGTGCCCAAGCTCATCTGCACCCCGTCAGAAAAAACCATAATTTTAAAAAGTAAATAAAAATCCTTTTTTTGCATGGTAGAAAATTTATTAGGTGAGGTCTACTCCAATAAATTACCCGCTATGCCACCCGTAAGTTAAGAAAACGATTCCGTTTTTATTTTCAAAGCGCCGCCGTGCTAGGTGGTTTTATACGGGCGATGCCCTATTAATGACACAGATGCACTACCATCGTTGTGGCTAGAGGCTGTTGCTTCTACACAGCACACCAGGGTTCGAATACTGGTAGTATCGTTTTTGTTGCCTCCTTTTTTCCTAGGCACCTCCTCCACACCTTACGCCTTCATGGGCCGGGCCTACCCGCTGTGACGCTCCTGTTCCTTTTTCATTTTGTCTTTTCTTTTCTTTTCTCATTTCTGTTTTAGTTTTTTCTTCTTTAAATTTATTTGACAATTCTAAATTATAAAAAGTTTTCAGTTATAATTTTTCAGAGAAATTATAAAATATGAGTGAATTCAAAAAAAAACTTCAGGAAATAATAAAATTTGTTGCTTCAAAAAATATTGGTGATCTTAAGAAACTGTTCGCAAATTATGAAAAATCACAATCTGGAAAAACATGTCAGGAAGTACAATCATGTTCATGATTTTGAAAAAAATATTGTGTATTCAAAACATATTCGTTAATTTGGAAAAAAATGTCAATGAATTTTTTTAGAAAATATTCAAAAAATTATATGTCTTTTGGGAAATTCAAAATCCAACCCCCAATTTAAAAAAGTCATCAATTCAAAAAATGTTAACTAAGTCAAAAAATATTCATGAATTAAAAAACTATTCATGCATTTCAATAAATGTTTCTGTAAACAAAACAAATGTTCGTGATTTTATAAAGATGTCCTAATTTCAAAAAGATGTTTGTCGATTCAAAAAACTGTTCGCCGGTTCAGAAGTATTTTATGTCTAGGATTTGATTAGTTTTTGGAAAGTCTTTATATGTCTAGGCATTGAGAATAGTTCGTGGTCGATGAGATTTGTTTTTAAAGATTTAAATATTCCCTTGCGCGAGACGATGGCAAGTGTTTTGTGCAGCGACAAGCTCATTGCCTAGGATACCACGTCGAATGCATTACGATCACGTGGACATTGTGTCCATCATCAACAAGAGTGGGAAGAAAGATATGTGGCAACATGGTGAGCCACCGTGTTAAAATAAAGAACACTCATATGTCTAGATATTAAGTCATACTTATTTGGCTAGCATGTATTTTTTGTGTCTCCCGTTGCAACGCACACCCCCTAGGGGGATTGACTACCGACATCATTAAAAATCTTTGGTCTATTTCTTTTTTGTCATAAATTTGATGTCTCGTGTTCACTAGCAGTCAAACATGGACATAGAAGTTGGAGCTCTGCTTTCTTAGTATAATTAAGATAGATAGGTTCTTTCGAGTGCAGCGTTTCGGTGCCCAAGCTCATCTGCACCCCATCAGAAAAAACCACAATTTTAAAAAGTAAATAAAAAATCCTTTTTTTGCATGGTAGAAAATTTATTAGGTGAGGTCTACTCCAATAAATTACCCGCTATGCCACCCGTAAGTTAAGAAAACGATTCCGTTTTTATTTTCAAAGCGCCGCCGTGCTCAGTGGTTTTATACGGGCGATGCCCTATTAATGACACAGGTGCACTACCATCGTTGTGGCTAGAGGCTGTTGCTTCTACACAGCACACCAGGGTTCGAATCCTGGTAGTATCGTTTTTGTTGCCTCCTTTTTTCCTAGGCACCTCCTCCACACCTTACGCCTTCATGGGCCGGGCCTACCCGCTGTGACGCTCTTGTTCTTTTTTCATTTTGTCTTTTCTTTTCTTTTCTCATTTCTGTTTTAGTTTTTTCTTCTTTAAATTTATTTGACAATTCTAAATTATGAAAAGTTTTCAGTTATAATTTTTCAGAGAAATTATAAAATATGAGTGAATTCAAAAAAAAAACTTCAGGAAATAATAAAAGTTTTGCTGTTTCAGAAAATATTGGTGATCTTACGAAACTGTTCGCAAATTATGAAAAATCACAATCTGGAAAAACATGTCAGGAAGTACAATCATGTTCATGATTTTGAAAAAAATATTGTGTATTCAAAACATATTCGTTAATTTGGAAAAAAATGTCAATGAATTTTTTTAGAAAATATTCAAAAAATTATATGTCTTTTGCGAAATTCAAAATCCAACCCCCAATTTAAAAAAGTCATCAATTCAAAAAATGTTAACTAAGTCAAAAAATATTCATGCATTTCAATAAATGTTTCTGTAAACAAAACAAATGTTCGTGATTTTATAAAGATGTCCTAATTTCAAAAAGATGTTTGTCGATTCAAAAAACTGTTCGCCGGTTCAGAAGTATTTTATGTCTAGGATTTGATTAGTTTTTGGAAAGTCTTTATATGTCTAGGCATTGAGAATAGTTCGTGGTCGATGAGATTTGTTTTTAAAGATTTAAATATTCCCTTGCGCGAGACGATGGCAAGTGTTTCGTGCAGCGACAAGCTCATTGCCTAGGATACCACGTCGAATGCATTACGATCAAGTGGACATTGTGTCCATCATCAACGAGAGTGGGAAGAAAGATATGTGGCAACATGGTGAGCCACCATGTTAAAATAAAGAACACTCATATGTCTAGATATTAAGTCATACTTATTTGGCTAGCATGTATTTTTTGTGTCTCCCGTTGCAACGCACACCCCCTAGGGGGATTGACTACCGACATCATTAAAAATCTTTGGTCTATTTCTTTTTTGTCATAAATTCGATGTCTCGTGTTCACTAGCAGTCAGACATGGACATAGAAGTTGGATCTCTGCTTTCTTAGTATAATTAAGATAGATAGGTTCTTTCGAGTGCAGCGTTTCGGTGCCCAAGCTCATCTGCACCCCGTCAGAAAAAACCATAATTTTAAAAAGTAAATAAAAATCCTTTTTTTTGCATGGTAGAAAATTTATTAGGTGAGGTCTACTCCAATAAATTACCCGCTATGCCACCCGTAAGTTAAGAAAACGATTTGGTTTTTATTTTCAAAGCGCCGCCGTGCTAGGTGGTTTTATACGGGCGATGCCCTATTAATGACACAGATGCACTACCATCGTTGTGGCTAGAGGCTGTTGCTTCTACACAGCACACCAGGGTTCGAATACTGGTAGTATCGTTTTTGTTGCCTCCTTTTTTCCTAGGCACCTCCTCCACACCTTACGCCTTCATGGGCCGGGCCTACCCGCTGTGACGCTCCTGTTCTTTTTTCATTTTGTCTTTTCTTTTCTTTTCTCATTTCTGTTTTAGTTTTTTCTTCTTTAAATTTATTTGACAATTCTAAATTATAAAAAGTTTTCAGTTATAATTTTTCAGAGAAATTATAAAATATGAGTGAATTCAAAAAAAAACTTCAGGAAATAATAAAATTTGCTGTTTCAAAAAATATTGGTGATCTTAAGAAACTGTTCGCAAATTATGAAAAATCACAATCTGGAAAAACATGTCAGGAAGTACAATCATGTTCATGATTTTGAAAAAAATATTGTGTATTCAAAACATATTCGTTAATTTGGAAAAAAAATTCAATGAATTTTTTTAGAAAATATTCAAAAAATTATATGTCTTTTGCGAAATTCAAAATCCAACCCCCAATTTAAAAAAGTCATCAATTCAAAAAATGTTAACTAAGTCAAAAAATATTCATGAATTAAAAAACTATTCATGCATTTCAATAAATGTTTCTGTAAACAAAACAAATGTTCGTGATTTTATAAAGATGTCCTAATTTCAAAAAGATGTTTGTCGATTCAAAAAACTGTTCGCCGGTTCAGAAGTATTTTATGTCTAGGATTTGATTAGTTTTTGGAAAGTCTTTATATGTCTAGGCATTGAGAATAGTTCGTGGTCGATGAGATTTGTTTTTAAAGATTTAAATATTCCCTTGCGCGAGACGATGGCAAGTGTTTTGTGCAGCGACAAGCTCATTGCCTAGGATACCACGTCGAATGCATTACGATCACGTGGACATTGTGTCCATCATCAACGAGAGTGGGAAGAAAGATATGTGGCAACATGGTGAGCCACCGTGTTAAAATAAAGAACACTCATATGTCTAGATATTAAGTCATACTTATTTGGCTAGCATGTATTTTTTGTGTCTCCCGTTGCAACGCACACCCCCTAGGGGGATTGACTACCGACATCATTAAAAATCTTTGGTCTATTTCTTTTTTGTCATAAATTTGATGTCTCGTGTTCACTAGCAGTCAAACATGGACATAGAAGTTGGAGCTCTGCTTTCTTAGTATAATTAAGATAGATAGGTTCTTTCGAGTGCAGCGTTTCGGTGCCCAAGCTCATCTGCACCCCGTCAGAAAAAACCACAATTTTAAAAAGTAAATAAAAAATCCTTTTTTTGCATGGTAGAAAATTTATTAGGTGAGGTCTACTCCAATAAATTACCCGCTATGCCACCCGTAAGTTAAGAAAACGATTCCGTTTTTATTTTCAAAGCGCCGCCGTGCTCAGTGGTTTTATACGGGCGATGCCCTATTAATGACACAGGTGCACTACCATCGTTGTGGCTAGAGGCTGTTGCTTCTACACAGCACACCAGGGTTCGAATCCTGGTAGTATCGTTTTTGTTGCCTCCTTTTTTCCTAGGCACCTCCTCCACACCTTACGCCTTCATGGGCCGGGCCTACCCGCTGTGATGCTCCTGTTCTTTTTTCATTTTGTCTTTTCTTTTCTTTTCTCATTTCTGTTTTAGTTTTTTCTTCTTTAAATTTATTTGACAATTCTAAATTATGAAAAGTTTTCAGTTATAATTTTTCAGAGAAATTATAAAATATGAGTGAATTCAAAAAAAAACTTCAGGAAATAATAAAAGTTTTGCTGTTTCAAAAAATATTGGTGATCTTACGAAACTGTTCGCAAATTATGAAAAATCACAATCTGGAAAAACATGTCAGGAAGTACAATCATGTTCATGATTTTGAAAAAAATATTGTGTATTCAAAACATATTCGTTAATTTGGAAAAAAATGTCAATGAATTTTTTTAGAAAATATTCAAAAAATTATATGTCTTTTGCGAAATTCAAAATCCAACCCCCAATTTAAAAAAGTCATCAATTCAAAAAATGTTAACTAAGTCAAAAAATATTCATGCATTTCAATAAATGTTTCTGTAAACAGAACAAATGTTCGTGATTTTATAAAGATGTCCTAATTTCAAAAAGATGTTTGTCGATTCAAAAAACTGTTCGCCGGTTCAGAAGTATTTTATGTCTAGGATTTGATTAGTTTTTGGAAAGTCTTTATATGTCTAGGCATTGAGAATAGTTCGTGGTCGATGAGATTTGTTTTTAAAGATTTAAATATTCCCTTGCGTGAGACGATGACAAGTGTTTCGTGCAGCGACAAGCTCATTGCCTAGGATACCACGTCGAATGCATTACGATCACATGGACATTGTGTCCATCATCAACGAGAGTGGGAAGAAAGATATGTGGCAACATGGTGAGCCACCGTGTTAAAATAAAGAACACTCATATGTCTAGATATTAAGTCATACTTATTTGGCTAGCATGTATTTGTTGTGTCTCCCGTTGCAACGCACACCCCCTAGGGGGATTGACTACCGACATCATTAAAAATCTTTGGTCTATTTCTTTTTTGTCATAAATTTGATGTCTCGTGTTCACTAGCAGTCAGACATGGACATAGAAGTTGGAGCTCTGCTTTCTTAGTATAATTAAGATAGATAGGTTCTTTCGAGTGCAGCGTTTCGGTGCCCAAGCTCATCTGCACCCCGTCAGAAAAAACCACAATTTTAAAAAGTAAATAAAAAATCCTTTTTTTGCATGGTAGAAAATTTATTAGGTGAGGTCTACTCCAATAAATTACCCGCTATGCCACCCGTAAGTTAAGAAAACGATTCGGTTTTTATTTTCAAAGCG
Source organism: Triticum aestivum (assembly GCF_018294505.1). Classification (NCBI taxonomy): domain Eukaryota; kingdom Viridiplantae; phylum Streptophyta; class Magnoliopsida; order Poales; family Poaceae; genus Triticum; species Triticum aestivum. Next base: position 6,285 of record NW_025228920.1, read on the forward strand.
CCGCCGTGCTCAGTGGTTTTATACGGGCGATGCCCTATTAATGACACAGATGCACTACCATCGTTGTGGCTAGAGGCTGTTGCTTCTACACAGCACACCAGGGTTCGAATCCTGGTAGTATCGTTTTTGTTGCCTCCTTTTTTCCTAGGCACCTCCTCCACACCTTACGCCTTCATGGGCCGGGCCTACCCGCTGTGACGCTCCTGTTCTTTTTTCATTTTGTCTTTTCTTTTCTTTTCTCATTTCTGTTTTAGTTTTTTCTTCTTTAAATTTATTTGACAATTCTAAATTATAAAAAGTTTTCAGTTATAATTTTTCAGAGAAATTATAACATATGAGTGAATTCAAAAAAAAACTTCAGGAAATAATAAAAATTTTGCTGTTTCAAAAAATATTGGTGATCTTACGAAACTGTTCGCAAATTATGAAAAATCACAATCTGGAAAAACATGTCAGGAAGTACAATCATGTTCATGATTTTGAAAAAAAAAATTGTGTATTCAAAACATATTCGTTAATTTGGAAAAAAATGTCAATGAATTTTTTTAGAAAATATTCAAAAAATTATATGTCTTTTGCGAAATTCAAAATCCAACCCCCAATTTAAAAAAGTCATCAATTCAAAAAATGTTAACTAAGTCAAAAAATATTCATGAATTAAAAAACTATTCATGCATTTCAATAAATGTTTCTGTAAACAAAACAAATGTTCGTGATTTTATAAAGATGTCCTAATTTCAAAAAGATGTTTGTCGATTCAAAAAACTGTTCGCCGGTTCAGAAGTATTTTATGTCTAGGATTTGATTAGTTTTTGGAAAGTCTTTATATGTCTAGGCATTGAGAATAGTTCGTGGTCGATGAGATTTGTTTTTAAAGATTTAAATATTCCCTTGCGCAAGACGATGGCAAGTGTTTCGTGCAGCGACAAGCTCATTGCGTAGGATACCACGTCGAATGCATTACGATCACGTGGACATTGTGTCCATCATCAACGAGAGTGGGAAGAAAGATATGTGGCAACATGGTGAGCCACCGTGTTAAAATAAAGAACACTCATATGTCTAGATATTAAGTCATACTTATTTGGCTAGCATGTATTTTTTGTGTCTCCCGTTGCAACGCACACCCCCTAGGGGGATTGACTACCGACGTCATTAAAAATCTTTGGTCTATTTATTTTTGGTCATAAATTTGATGTCTCATGTTCACTAGCAGTCAGACATGGACATAGAAGTTGGAGCTCTGCTTTCTTAGTATAATTAAGATAGATAGGTTCTTTCGAGTGCAGCGTTTCGGTGCCCAAGCTCATCCGCACCCCGTCAGAAAAAACCACAATTTTAAAAAGTAAATAAAAAATCCTTTTTTTGCATGGTAGAAAATTTATTATGTGAGGTCTACTCCAATAAATTACCCGCTATGCCACCCGTAAGTTAAGAAAACGATTCGGTTTTTATTTTCAAAGCGCCGCCGTGCTCAGTGGTTTTATACGGGCGATGCCCTATTAATGACAGAGATGCACTACCATCGTTGTGGCTAGAGGTTGTTGCTTCTACACAGCACACCAGGGTTCGAATCTTGGTAGTATCGTTTTTGTTGCCTCCTTTTTTCCTAGGCACCTCCTCCACACCTTACGCCTTCATGGGCCGGGCCTACCCGCTGTGACGCTCCTGTTCTTTTTTCATTTTGTCATTTCTTTTCTTTTCTCATTTCTGTTTAAGTTTTTTCTTCTTTAAATTTATTTGACAATTCTAAATTATAAAAAGTTTTCAATTATAATTTTTCAGAGAAATTATAAAATATGAGTGAATTCAAAAAAAAATTCAGGAAATAATAAAATTTTTGCTGTTTCAAAAAATATTGGTGATCTTACGAAACTGTTCGCAAATTATGAAAAAGCACAATCTGGAAAAACATGTCAGGAAGTACAATCATGTTCATGATTTTGAAAAAAAAAATTGTGTATTCAAAACATATTCGTTAATTTGGAAAAAAATGTCAATGAATTTTTTTAGAAAATATTCAAAAAATTATATGTCTTTTGCGAAATTCAAAATCCAACCCCCAATTTAAAAAAGTCATCAATTCAAAAAATGTTAACTAAGTCAAAAAATATTCATGAATTAAAAAACATTCATGCATTTCAATAAATGTTTCTGTAAACAAAACAAATGTTCGTGATTTTATAAAGATGTCCTAATTTCAAAAAGATGTTTGTCGATTCAAAAAACTGTTCGCCGGTTCAGAAGTATTTTATGTCTAGGATTTGATTAGTTTTTGGAAAGTCTTTATATGTCTAGGCATTGAGAATAGTTCGTGGTCGATGAGATTTGTTTTTAAAGATTTAAATATTCCCTTGCGCGAGACGATGGCAAGTGTTTCGTGCAGCGACAAGCTCATTGCCTAGGATACCACGTCGAATGCATTACGATCACGTGGACATTGTGTCCATCATCAACGAGAGTGGGAAGAAAGATATGTGGCAACATGGTGAGCCACCGTGTTAAAATAAAGAACACTCATATGTCTAGATATTAAGTCATACTTATTTGGCTAGCATGTATTTTTTGTGTCTCCCGTTGCAACGCACACCCCCTAGGGGGATTGACTACCAACATCATTAAAAATCTTTGGTCTATTTCTTTTTTGTCATAAATTTGATGTCTCATGTTCACTAGCAGTCAGACATGGACATAGAAGTTGGAGCTCTGCTTTCTTAGTATAATTAAGATAGATAGGTTCTTTCGAGTGCAGCGTTTCGGTGCCCAAGCTCATCTGCACCCCGTCAGAAAAAACCACAATTTTAAAAAGTAAATAAAAAATCCTTTTTTTGCATGGTAGAAAATTTATTAGGTGAGGTCTACTCCAATAAATTACCCGCTATGCCACCCGTAAGTTAAGAAAACGATTCGGTTTTTATTTTCAAAGCGCCGCCGTGCTCAGTGGTTTTATACGGGCGATGCCCTATTAATGACACAGATGCACTACCATCGTTGTGGCTAGAGGCTGTTGCTTCTACACAGCACACCAGGGTTCGAATCCTAGTAGTATCTTTGTTGCCTCCTTTTTTCCTAGGCACCTCCTCCACACCTTACGCCTTCATGGGCCGGGCCTACCCGCTGTGACGCTCCTGTTCTTTTTTCATTTTGTCTTTTCTTTTCTTTCCTCATTTCTGTTTTAGTTTTTTCTTCTTTAAATTTATTTGACAATTCTAAATTATAAAAAGTTTTCTGTTATAATTTTTCAGAGAAATTATAAAATATGAGTGAATTCAAAAAAAAAACTTCAGGAAATAATAAAATTTTTGCTGTTTCAAAAAATATTGGTGAACTTACGAAACTGTTCGCAAATTATGAAAAATCACAATCTGGAAAAACATGTCAGGAAGTACAATCATGTTCATGATTTTGAAAAAAATATTGTGTATTCAAAACATATTCGTTAATTTGGAAAAAAAAAGTCAATGAATTTTTTTAGAAAATATTCAAAAAATTATATGTCTTTTGCGAAATTCAAAATCCAACCCCCAATTTAAAAAAGTCATCAATTCAAAAAATGTTAACTAAGTCAAAAAATATTCATGAATTAAAAAACTATTCATGCATTTCAATAAATGTTTCTGTAAACAAAACAAATGTTCGTGATTTTATAAAGATGTCCTAATTTCAAAAAGATGTTTGTCGATTCAAAAAACTGTTCGCCGGTTCAGAAGTATTTTATGTCTAGGATTTGATTAGTTTTTGGAAAGTCTTTATATGTCTAGGCATTGAGAATAGTTCGTGGTCGATGAGATTTGTTTTTAAAGATTTAAATATTCCCTTGCGCGAGACGATGGCAAGTGTTTCGTGCAGCGACAAGCTCATTGCCTAGGATACCACGTCGAATGCATTACGATCAAGTGGACATTGTGTCCATCATCAACGAGAGTGGGAAGAAAGATATGTGGCAACATGGTGAGCCACCATGTTAAAATAAAGAACACTCATATGTCTAGATATTAAGTCATACTTATTTGGCTAGCATGTATTTTTTGTGTCTCCCGTTGCAACGCACACCCCCTAGGGGGATTGACTACCGACATCATTAAAAATCTTTGGTCTATTTCTTTTTTGTCATAAATTCGATGTCTCGTGTTCACTAGCAGTCAGACATGGACATAGAAGTTGGATCTCTGCTTTCTTAGTATAATTAAGATAGATAGGTTCTTTCGAGTGCAGCGTTTCGGTGCCCAAGCTCATCTGCACCCCGTCAGAAAAAACCATAATTTTAAAAAGTAAATAAAAATCCTTTTTTTGCATGGTAGAAAATTTATTAGGTGAGGTCTACTCCAATAAATTACCCGCTATGCCACCCGTAAGTTAAGAAAACGATTTGGTTTTTATTTTCAAAGCGCCGCCGTGCTAGGTGGTTTTATACGGGCGATGCCCTATTAATGACACAGATGCACTACCATCGTTGTGGCTAGAGGCTGTTGCTTCTACACAGCACACCAGGGTTCGAATACTGGTAGTATCGTTTTTGTTGCCTCCTTTTTTCCTAGGCACCTCCTCCACACCTTACGCCTTCATGGGCCGGGCCTACCCGCTGTGACGCTCCTGTTCTTTTTTCATTTTGTCTTTTCTTTTCTTTTCTCATTTCTGTTTTAGTTTTTTCTTCTTTAAATTTATTTGACAATTCTAAATTATAAAAAGTTTTCAGTTATAATTTTTCAGAGAAATTATAAAATATGAGTGAATTCAAAAAAAAACTTCAGGAAATAATAAAATTTGCTGTTTCAAAAAATATTGGTGATCTTAAGAAACTGTTCGCAAATTATGAAAAATCACAATCTGGAAAAACATGTCAGGAAGTACAATCATGTTCATGATTTTGAAAAAAATATTGTGTATTCAAAACATATTCGTTAATTTGGAAAAAAATGTCAATGAATTTTTTTAGAAAATATTCAAAAAATTATATGTCTTTTGCGAAATTCAAAATCCAACCCCCAATTTAAAAAAGTCATCAATTCAAAAAATGTTAACTAAGTCAAAAAATATTCATGAATTAAAAAACTATTCATGCATTTCAATAAATGTTTCTGTAAACAAAACAAATGTTCGTGATTTTATAAAGATGTCCTAATTTCAAAAAGATGTTTGTCGATTCAAAAAACTGTTCGCCGGTTCAGAAGTATTTTATGTCTAGGATTTGATTAGTTTTTGGAAAGTCTTTATATGTCTAGGCATTGAGAATAGTTCGTGGTCGATGAGATTTGTTTTTAAAGATTTAAATATTCACTTGCGCGAGACGATGGCAAGTGTTTCGTGCAGCGACAAGCTCATTGCCTAGGATACCACGTCGAATGCATTACGATCACGTGGACATTGTGTCCATCATCAACGAGAGTGGGAAGAAGGATATGTGGCAACATGGTGAGCCACCGTGTTAAAATAAAGAACACTCATATGTCTAGATATTAAGTCATACTTATTTGGCTAGCATGTATTTTTTGTGTCTCCCGTTGCAACGCACACCCCCTAGGGTGATTGACTACCGACATCATTAAAAATCTTTGGTCTATTTCTTTTTTGTCATAAATTTGATGTCTCATGTTCACTAGCAGTCAGACATGGACATAGAAGTTGGAGCTCTGCTTTCTTAGTATAATTAAGATAGATAGGTTCTTTCGAGTGCAGCGTTTCGGTGCCCAAGCTCATCTGCACCCCGTCAGAAAAAACCACAATTTTAAAAAGTAAATAAAAAATCCTTTTTTTGCATGGTAGAAAATTTATTAGGTGAGGTCTACTCCAATAAATTACCCGCTATGCCACCCGTAAGTTAAGAAAATGATTCGGTTTTTATTTTCAAAGCGCCGCCGTGCTCAGTGGTTTTATACGGGCGATGCCCTATTAATGACACAGATGCACTACCATCGTTGTGGCTAGAGGCTGTTGCTTCTACACAGCACACCAGGGTTCGAATCCTGGTAGTATCGTTTTTGTTGCCTCCTTTTTTCCTAGGCACCTCCTCCACACCTTACGCCTTCATGGGCCGGGCCTACCCACTGTGACACTCCTGTTCTTTTTTCATTTTGTCTTTTCTTTTCTTTTCTCATTTCTGTTTTAGTTTTTTCTTCTTTAAATTTATTTGACAATTCTAAATTATAAAAAGTTTTCAGTTATAATTTTTCAGAGAAATTATAAAATATGAGTGAATTCAAAAAAAAACTTCAGGAAATAATAAAATTTTTGTTGTTTCAAAAAATATTGGTGATCTTACGAAACTGTTCGCAAATTATGAAAAATCACAATCTGGAAAAACATGTCAGGAAGTACAATCATGTTCATGATTTTGAAAAAAATATTGTGTATTCAAAACATATTCGTTAATTTGGAAAAAAATGTCAATGAATTTTTCTAGAAAATATTCAAAAAATTATATGTATTTTGCGAAATTCAAAATCCAACCCCCAATTTAAAAAAGTCATCAATTCAAAAAATGTTAACTAAGTCAAAAAATATTCATGAATTAAAAAACTATTCATGCATTTCAATAAATGTTTCTGTAAACAAAACAAATGTTCGTGATTTTATAAAGATGTCCTAATTTCAAAAAGATGTTTGTCGATTCAAAAAACTGTTCGCCGGTTCAGAAGTATTTTATGTCTAGGATTTGATTAGTTTTTGGAAAGTCTTTATATGTCTAGGCATTGAGAATAGTTCGTGGTCGATGAGATTTGTTTTTAAAGATTTAAATATTCACTTGCGCGAGACGATGGCAAGTGTTTCGTGCAGCGACAAGCTCATTGCCTAGGATACCACGTCGAATGCATTACGATCACGTGGACATTGTGTCCATCATCAACGAGAGTGGGAAGAAGGATATGTGGCAACATGGTGAGCCACCGTGTTAAAATAAAGAACACTCATATGTCTAGATATTAAGTCATACTTATTTGGCTAGCATGTATTTTTTGTGTCTCCCGTTGCAACGCACACCCCCTAGGGTGATTGACTACCGACATCATTAAAAATCTTTGGTCTATTTCTTTTTTGTCATAAATTTGATGTCTCATGTTCACTAGCAGTCAGACATGGACATAGAAGTTGGAGCTCTGCTTTCTTAGTATAATTAAGATAGATAGGTTCTTTCGAGTGCAGCGTTTCGGTGCCCAAGCTCATCTGCACCCCGTCAGAAAAAACCACAATTTTAAAAAGTAAATAAAAAATCCTTTTTTGCATGGTAGAAAATTTATTAGGTGAGGTCTACTCCAATAAATTACCCGCTATGCCACCCGTAAGTTAAGAAAACGATTCGGTTTTTATTTTCAAAGCGCTGCCGTGCTCAGTGGTTTTATACGGGCGATGCCCTATTAATGACACAGATGCACTACCATCGTTGTGGCTAGAGGCTGTTGCTTCTACACAGCACACCAGGGTTCGAATCCTGGTAGTATCGTTTTTGTTGCCTCCTTTTTTCCTAGGCACCTCCTCCACACCTTACGCCTTCATGGGCCGGGCCTACCCACTGTGACACTCCTGTTCTTTTTTCATTTTGTCTTTTCTTTTCTTTTCTCATTTCTGTTTTAGTTTTTTCTTCTTTAAATTTATTTGACAATTCTAAATTATAAAAAGTTTTCAGTTATAATTTTTCAGAGAAATTATAAAATATGAGTGAATTCAAATAAAAACTTCAGGAAATAATAAAATTTTTGTTGTTTCAAAAAATATTGGTGATCTTACGAAACTGTTCGCAAATTATGAAAAATCACAATCTGGAAAAACATGTCAGGAAGTACAATCATGTTCATGATTTTGAAAAAAATATTGTGTATTCAAAACATATTCGTTAATTTGGAAAAAAATGTCAATGAATTTTTCTAGAAAATATTCAAAAAACTATATGTCTTTTGCGAAATTCAAAATCCAACCTCCAATTTAAAAAAGTCATCAATTCAAAAAATGTTAACTAAGTCAAAAAATATTCATGAATTAAAAAACTATTCATGCATTTCAATAAATGTTTCTGTAAACAAAACAAATGTTCGTGATTTTATAAAGATGTCCTAATTTCAAAAAGATGTTTGTCGATTCAAAAAACTGTTCGCCGGTTCAGAAGTATTTTATGTCTAGGATTTGATTAGTTTTTGGAAAGTCTTTATATGTCTAGGCATTGAGAATAGTTCGTGGTCGATGAGATTTGTTTTTAAAGATTTAAATATTCACTTGCGCGAGACGATGGCAAGTGTTTCGTGCAGCGACAAGCTCATTGCCTAGGATACCACGTCGAATGCATTACGATCACGTGGACATTGTGTCCATCATCAACGAGAGTGGGAAGAAGGATATGTGGCAACATGGTGAGCCACCGTGTTAAAATAAAGAACACTCATATGTCTAGATATTAAGTCATACTTATTTGGCTAGCATGTATTTTTTGTGTCTCCCGTTGCAACGCACACCCCCTAGGGTGATTGACTACCGACATCATTAAAAATCTTTGGTCTATTTCTTTTTTGTCATAAATTTGATGTCTCATGTTCACTAGCAGTCAGACATGGACATAGAAGTTGGAGCTCTGCTTTCTTAGTATAATTAAGATAGATAGGTTCTTTCGAGTGCAGCGTTTCGGTGCCCAAGCTCATCTGCACCCCGTCAGAAAAAACCACAATTTTAAAAAGTAAATAAAAAATCCTTTTTTTGCATGGTAGAAAATTTATTAGGTGAGGTCTACTCCAATAAATTACCCGCTATGCCACCCGTAAGTTAAGAAAATGATTTGGTTTTTATTTTCAAAGCGCCGCCGTGCTCAGTGGTTTTATACGGGCGATGCCCTATTAATGACACAGATGCACTACCATCGTTGTGGCTAGAGGCTGTTGCTTCTACACAGCACACCAGGGTTCGAATCTTGGTAGTATCGTTTTTGTTGCCTCCTTTTTTCCTAGGCACCTCCTCCACACCTTACGCCTTCATGGGCCGGGACTACCCGCTGTGACGCTCCTGTTCTTTTTTCATTTTGTCTTTTCTTTTCTTTTCTCATTTCTGTTTTAGTTTTTTCTTTTTTAAATTTATTTGACAATTCTAAATTATAAAAAGTTTTCAGTTATAATTTTTCAGAGAAATTATAAAATATGAGTGAATTCAAAAAAAAACTTCAGGAAATAATAAATTTTTTGCTGTTTCAAAAAATATTGGTGATCTTACGAAACTGTTCGCAAATTATGAAAAATCACAATCTGGAAAAACATGTCAGGAAGTACAATCATGTTCATGATTTTGAAAAAAAATTGTGTATTCAAAACATATTCGTTAATTTGGAAAAAAATGTCAATGAATTTTTTTAGAAAATATTCAAAAAATTATATGTCTTTTGCGAAATTCAAAATCCAACCCCCAATTTCAAAAAGTCATCAATTCAAAAAATGTTAACTAAGTCAAAAAATATTCATGAATTAAAAAACTATTCATGCATTTCAATAAATGTTTCTGTAAACAAAACAAATGTTCGTGATTTTATAAAGATGTCCTAATTTCAAAAAGATGTTTGTCGATTCAAAAAACTGTTCGCCGGTTCAGAAGTATTTTATGTCTAGGATTTGATTAGTTTTTGGAAAGTCTTTATATGTCTAGGCATTGAGAATAGTTCGTGGTCGATGAGATTTGTTTTTAAAGATTTAAATATTCCCTTGCGCGAGACGATGGCAAATGTTTCGTGCAGCGACAAGCTCATTGCCTAGGATACCACGTCGAATGCATTACGATCACGTGGACATTGTGTCCATCATCAACGAGAGTGGGAAGAAAGATATGTGGCAACATGGTGAGCCACCGTGTTAAAATAAAGAACACTCATATGTCTAGATATTAAGTCATACTTATTTGGCTAGCATTTATTTTTTGTGTCTCCCGTTGCAACGCACACCCCCTAGGGGGATTGACTACCGACATCATTAAAAATCTTAGGTCTATTTATTTTTTGTCATAAATTTGATGTCTCGTGTTCACTAGCAGTCAGACATGGACATAGAAGTTGGAGCTCTGCTTTCTTAGTATAATTAAGATAGATAGGTTCTTTCGAGTGCAGGGTTTCGGTGCCCAAGCTCATCTGCACCCCGTCAGAAAAAACCACAATATTAAAAAGTAAATAAAAATCCTTTTTTTGCATGGTAGAAAATTTATTAGGTGAGGTCTACTCCAATAAATTACCCGCTATGCCACCCGTAAGTTAAGAAAACGATTCGGTTTTTATTTTCAAAGCGCCGCCGTGCTCAGTGGTTTTATATGGGCGATGCCCTATTAATGACACAGATGCACTACCATCATTGTGGCTAGAGGCTGTTGCTTCTACACAGCACACCAGGGTTCGAATCCTGGTAGTATCGTTTTTGTTGCCTCCTTTTTTCCTAGGCACCTCCTCCACACCTTACGCCTTCATGGGCCGGGCCTACCCGTTGTGACGCTCCTGTTCTTTTTTCATTTTGTCTTTTCTTTTCTTTTCTCATTTCTGTTTTAGTTTTTTCTTCTTTAAATTTATTTGACAATTCTAAATTATAAAAAGTTTTCAGTTATAATTTTTCAGAGAAATTATAAAATATGAGTGAATTCAAAAAAAAAACTTCAGGAAATAATAAAATTTTTGATGTTTCAAAAAATATTGGTGATCTTACGAAACTGTTCGCAAATTATGAAAAATCACAATCTGGAAAAACATGTCAGGAAGAACAATCATGTTCATGATTTTGAAAAAAATATTGTGTATTCAAAACATATTCGTTAATTTGGAAAAAAATGTCAATGAATTTTTTTAGAAAATATTCAAAAAATTATATGTCTTTTGCGAAATTCAAAAATCCAACCCCCAATTTAAAAAAGTCATCAATTCAAAAAATGTTAACTAAGTCAAAAAATATTCATGAATTAAAAAACTATTCATGCATTTCAATAAATGTTTCTGTAAACAAAACAAATGTTCGTGATTTTATAAAGATGTCCTAATTTCAAAAAGATGTTTGTCGATTCAAAAAACTGTTCGCCGGTTCAGAAGTATTTTATGTCTAGGATTTGATTAGTTTTTGGAAAGTCTTTATATGTCTAGGCATTGAGAATAGTTCGTGGTCGATGAGATTTGTTTTTAAAGATTTAAATATTCCCTTGCACGAGACGATGGCAAGTGTTTCGTGCAGCGACAAGCTCATTGCCTAGGATACCACGTCGAATGCATTACGATCACGTGGACATTGTGTCCATCATCAACGAGAGTGGGAAGAAAGATATGTGGCAACATGGTGAGCCACCGTGTTAAAATAAAGAACACCCATATGTCTAGATATTAAGTCATACTTATTTGGCTAGCATGTATTTTTTGTGTCTCCCGTTGCAACGCACACCCCCTAGGGGGATTGACTACCGACATCATTAAAAATCTTTGGTCTATTTCTTTTTTGTCATAAATTTGATGTCTCGTGTTCACTAGCAGTCAGACATGGATATAGAAGTTGGAGCTCTGCTTTCTTAGTATAATTAAGATAGATAGGTTCTTTCGAGTGCAGCGTTTCGGTGCCCAAGCTCATCTGCACCCCGTCAGAAAAAACCACAATTTTAAAAAGTAAATAAAAAATCCTTTTTTTGCATGGTAGAAAATTTATTAGGTGAGGTCTACTCCAATAAATTACCCGCTATGCCACCCGTAAGTTAAGAAAACGATTCGGTTTTTATTTTCAAAGCGCCGCTGTGCTCAGTGGTTTTATACGGGCGATGCCCTATTAATGACACAGATGCACTACCATCGTTGTGGCTAGAGGTTGTTGCTTTTACACAGCACACCAGGGTTCGAATCCTGGTAGTATCGTTTTTGTTGCCTCCTTTTTTCCTAGGCACCTCCTCCACACCTTACGCCTTCATGGGCCGGGCCTACCCGCTGTGACGCTCCTGTTCTTTTTTTCATTTTGTCTTTTCTTTTCTTTTCTCATTTCTGTTTTAGTTTTTTCTTCTTTAAATTTATTTGACAATTCTAAATTATAAAAAGTTTTCAGTTATAATTTTTCAGAGAAATTATAAAATATGAGTGAATTCAAAAAAAAAACTTCAGGAAATAATAAAAATTTTGCTGTTTCAAAAAATATTGGTGATCTTACGAAACTGTTCGCAAATTATGAAAAATCACAATCTGGAAAAATATGTCAGGAAGTACAATCATGTTCATGATTTTGAAAAAAATATTGTGTATTCAAAACATATTCGTTAATTTGGAAAAAAATGTCAATGAATTTTTTTAGAAAATATTCAAAAAATGATATGTCTTTTGCGAAATTCAAAATCCAACCCCCAATTTAAAAAAGTCATCAATTCAAAAAATGTTAACTAAGTCAAAAAATATTCATGAATTAAAAAACTATTCATGCATTTCAATAAATGTTTCTGTAAACAAAACAAATGTTCGTGATTTTATAAAGATGTCCTAATTTCAAAAAGATGTTTGTCGATTCAAAAAACTGTTCGCCAGTTCAGAAGTATTTTATGTCTAGGATTTGATTAGTTTTTGGAAAGTCTTTATATGTCTAGGCATTGAGAATAGTTCGTGGTCGATGAGATTTGTTTTTAAAGATTTAAATATTCCCTTGCGCGAGACGATGGCAAGTGTTTCGTGCAGCGACAAGCTCATTGCCTAGGATACCACGTCGAATGCATTACGATCACGTGGACATTGTGTCCATCATCAACGAGAGTGGGAAGAAAGATATGTGGGAACATGGTGAGCTACCGTGTTAAAATAAAGAACACTCATATGTCTAGATATTAAGTCATACTTATTTGGCTAGCATGTATTTTTTGTGTCTTCCGTTGCAACGCACACCCCCTAGGGGGATTGACTACCGACATCATTAAAAATCTTAGGTCTATTTCTTTTTTGTCGTAAATTTGATGTCTCGTGTTCTTTGCTCTCTTGCATCATTTATTCTTAATTATCAATCTGTAAAACTGACATATTGGTGCAATTTCCCTGAACTCGAATTATTTTATTTTGGGTCTATAAATTTTCTGATTTTTTTGTTGTTCACCCATTGCAACGCACGGGCACTGTTGCTAGTAATAACCAATGAAAAGAACAGATAGGTATAAGCTCAACAGCTGGGCAGCTTAGACACCAAGCTCACATCTGAGCCGGCTACGAAACACCACAGGCTCATCGACAGCTTACAAGTTAGGAACTCCACTAGAAATGCTAAACAGGTCGGTCGAAAACAATCCACAACACCAGATTCCTAGCTTGCAAATATAATTGTATCAGCGTAAAATTGCTCTGCCACTAGCAGGATAGAACACAATACACACTTGACAGCAGAGTAAAACAAGGGAGAAAGTACTCCAACAAGACGGGCAAGAGAAGTGCAGTTTTGCATAGATAACGTCTGAAGACAAACGAACTATGTGTGTCCTCTGTAGCACTAGGACAGAAAAGGTTTTTCAAGAAAAAAAATAAACAGACCCTGTCCGACCATATAACTTAACTACTTACATCTAACCCTTTCATAAAAAAACTACTTATATCTGACAGAGACTGAAAATCGACAATGTTTTCCACCACATGATTTAAAGCAAAAGCCTACTTGATTTAACTATTTAAGCCCCTGAATATCATGTCATTCGAAAAGGGGGAAAACCGCCGTACCTATGAAGAACAAGTTATCAAATGCAGTATTTATGAGCTCACAGCTACATCTTGAAAAATAATCCTGACAGCTGACCAATAGTTGAGGCCCCACATGATAATGTCACAGTTTTACTTCATTGCAATGCATACAACAACAGGTTAGTGTTACTTTGAATCGGAGTATCGACAGTATTGCTTTCTGATGGTTGCATAGCAAGAGTGAAGCTACTGTTTGTCAAGCTTTCTGCTTGCGTCCTCTTGAAACTCGAACCCAGCCTGACTTGGCAGCATTACTTTTGGATATGTCACCTGCTTGTGTGATTCGATCCCTGCTTGATTCAGCAGCCTTCCCTTTGTACATGTTATCAATAGGCTCCAAAGCTATGCAATCGCCTCCTTGTGGAATTCCATCTCTAGCTTTCCCTCTGTATCAGAGACAACAAAATGGGCCATGTTTAAGTGATTAAATTTTGCAGGTGCAGAAACAACAAGTCATAAAGCAAGAGCACATCTTCCAATGAGTTCTGGTTATAGAACACAAGTTCACTCCACCGAGCTCTCTTTCTGAATGCAGAATTCCCGTCACTCCTATACATCTCCGTATACTGAACATCTTACTAGAATGGAGGTTCTAGTGCCATACAAAACACGTGACTCTGTTCCCGGTTATATATCAAATATTTAGTATGGTTATTAGCTTAACTAGTTAGCTTGCCTCATTTTCTCAGTCTAAGCTACATATTTGAACTGAATTCATCTAGAGACATTCTAACAAGAGAAATATCATGTTGTAAGTGAATCTAAAATAAGTCCGCAAAATCCATACTCAGTAGCATCCCCTGGTTAGACCTATCTAATGATGTGGGTGTCCGCTATCATACTACCTTCTCTGAGATCAAACTGGTATGTACAGCAAGAAAAATAGTTAAAACGCACTAGTTACAGATAATAACCTGGCAGACGACTCAGAAGTCAGATAGCTGGAGATCCCACTTTGAAGGTAGGTTTGAGTGAAGCCATATGTTCTTTTTCCATCAAATTTAGCGACTCCTTGTACAACCTTGTTCCTCATGTTCACAGCAAACACAACTGCCCTGCGGTTCATCTCTTTAGCCTTGGCCATGATGTAAACAACATCATCATCATGCAAACTCAGAGCAGGGTGACCTCCCTGGAGTCTCTCAAAGGCAGTCCGAGTGCCCTGACCATCCAATACATCATGAAGCAATTCACAATAACTCTGGTGCACTGGTATCTTGAACATATCGAGTATGCGATCCTTCTGCCAGTTCTGCCAGGGCTCCATCATTTTCCATGTGTTGGCTTCAAAATGTTTGGTAGTCAAAGTGGTGTTGAAGGCTACTTGGCGCCGTTTGAACTTCAATCGCATCTCAAAGAAGTTGATATGGCCTTCCACAATGGCAATGTCTCGAAAACGCTCAGGAGAGCCTTCGCACCTCTTGTTCAAAGGTGGCGGCAATGCACAGTACCGAAGAACAGTGCGGCCCGTGAGAACCTCACAGAACAGAATGCCGTTCCATAGGTCGACCCAGGCCACCAGACCATCTTTGCCTCCGATAACCAGCACCTTGCTTGTAAGTATGCGCGAGAACCTCTCCGGTTTATCAACATGCATCAGCCTGGTGCTCCATGTCCAGGTCTTGGAGTCAAACTGGTGGAGGTCATACTGTCCGTGGACGCCTGGCCGCCTGCCCAGTGGATGGCGGCGATGATAAAGCTGCCGTCACCACGGCAAACAATGCCCGCTGAGCAGTCGGAAAAGACAAAGGAGCTGGCATCGGCTAGCCGGCGAAGAGTTGGGTTGGTGCCGGCCTGGTAGACATAGTAATGATTGATGTAACCGGTGGGACTGAGGTGTTTCTGAGGGCCAACAGCGGCGCGGAGGAGGACCAGGTCGTCCTGGGCGGCGACCACCATGGCGTATTGGTGAACTCGCTGGGTTCCACGCCGTTGGAGTGGACCGTGAGGCAGGAGACGCGCGGCGGGTGGGCGATCCAGAAGGTAACCCGGATGCGGTGGGCATCGGCGGTGGTGGCGTTGGTGCGGTCGTCGATGTAGGCGTGTATGTCGAGAAGGATCGACTGCGGAAACGAGTCCAGATCGTGGGGGTGGGTAGGCGACCGGACGTCCTCCGCTTCGTCGTCGTCCTCCTCCTCCTCCTCGTCTTCGTCGTCGTCCGTGTAGATCTCGTCCTCGGAGCAGGAGGAGTACTCGTCCTCCTCCGTCGGGATCTCGTCCTCGTCGATTCTGAGAGACGAGAAGTCGATTCCCTTCATTCCCAATCCCTTATCCTCCATGGCGATCGGTTGGTTGGTACTCCACAGCAATTGGTCTCGGAATTGAAGAGGGCGAATCAAGGGACCGGCGGCGGCGGCGGCGATCTAAGGTTGGCTGATTTGGGCATCAAGAGGATCGGATAGGAGGCAAGTGTGTGTCTCGTGGCGGCGGAAATAGGGACTCAAAACCCCTAGCCCGAGCGCAAAGAGGTTTCTAGGTTCGAGTCCCTACCGGCTACAGGTAAAGGGCGATGCTAGGCGCTGGCCGAGCGGCCCGTCGCCCACATCGGTCGCTCCTTGAGCCGTCAGATGCGTGCACGTAGCCGTCCGATCTGATCCCCTCCAGCTCGTCCTCCTTGAGAAAGCATCTTGTGCAACGGCAGAACTGATGCACCAGGCACTTATGGGCCGTTGGATGAGGAATAAGGGGACAGGATTCTGCCTCAAGGTGGGCTGCTGATACTTTTGTATACTCGTCCTCGTTTTTGTAGGAAACAACAAAGAGGCGCAAAATCTATTTCTCTGCAAGCTCTATCACCTTACATGTCTCATCTCTTTCTGTATTTTTTTTCAATACAGTTCGCATGAACTGCTACCACCAGAAGACAAGTTCATCTCAAATAGCTATATCAGTCGAGCCATGACCACTTTGAATCTGCACTCTTACTATCTGTGTGCATGGAAATGCTCCAACAACACTCCGGATGGATCACTCTAGATTGGTGCTCCATTTCATTTTGAAGATACATATTTAACAACAAAAAACATGGCACTAGTATCAACTGATCAGGTAGCAACATAGCATCAATTATCTAGTTCATGATGTGGAATGTGACGCCTCCGATTCAATCGTACACTAATCATACACGCAAACGTGTACTATCAAGATCAGAGACTCACGGAAGGATATCACAACACAACTCTAAAAATAAAATAAGTCATACAAGCATCATAATACAAGCCAAGGACCTCGAGGGCTCGAATACAAGTGCACGATCATAGACGAGTCAGCGGAAGCAACAATATCTGAGTACAGACATAAGTTAAGCAAGTTTGCCTTAAGAAGGCTAGCACAAACTGGGATGCAGATTGAAAGAGGCGCAGGCCTCATGCCTGGGATCCTCCTAAACTACTCCTGGTCGTCGTCAGCGGCCTGCACGTAGTAGTAGGCATCTCCAGTGTAGTAGGAGTCGTTGTCGACGGTGGCGTCTGGCTCCGGGGCTCCAACATCTGGCTGCGGCATCCAAGAAGAAAAGGAAAGAAGGGGGTGAGAGCCCCTCCGAGATTGGATCTGTCTCTCTGTCTCTCTCTGTTTCTGTGTTCTCATATTCTGCCCTTTCACCGTTTCTTATATATCCGAAGATCTGTAACTCCGATTGGATTGAAACCTTTGCCAAGATATTTCTCTAAAAATTAGCTTTCTTGCGGCCAAAGAAGAGCGTCAACGGCCTTACGGGGTGCCCACGAGGGTCAGGGGCGCGCCCCCTGCCTCGTGGCCCCCTCGGGCACTGTCTCACGTTGGTTTTTCTTCCCAAAAATCATAAATATTCCAAAAATAATCTCCATCCGTTTTTATCCCGTTTGGACTCCGTTTGGTATTGGGTTTCTGAGAAACATAAAACATGCAACAAACAGGAACTAGCACTGGGCACTGGATCAATATGTTAGTCCCAAAAATAATATAAAAAGTTGCCAAAAGTATATGAAAGTTGAATAATATTGGCATGGAACAATCAAAAATTATAGATACGACGGAGACGTATCACGTGCATTATACGTGACTTGCCAACTTCAACACAAGTATTTCTCAATTTCAGAATTACCCAACTAACATGACTATAACATGACCACCTTTATATCTCAAAACAATTATCAAGCATCAAGTTGATCATAGTATTCTGTTGGAAATATGCCCTAGAGGCAATAATAAAAGTATTATTATTATATTTCCTTGTTCATGATAATTGTCTTTTATTCATGCTATAACTGTATTATCCGGAAATCGTAATACACGTGTGAATACATAGACCACAATATATCCCTAGTGAGCCTCTAGTTGACTAGCTCGTTGTGATCAACAGATAGTCATGGTTTCCTGGCTATGGACATTGGATGTTGTTGATAACGGGATCACATCATTATGAGAATGATGTGATGGACAAGACCCAATCCTAAGACTAGCACAAAAGATCGTGTAGTTCATTTGCTAGAGCTTTGCCAATGTCAAGTATCTCTTCCTTCGACCATGAGAGCGTGTAACTCCTGGATACCGTAGGAGTGCTTTGGGTGTATCAAACGTCACAACGTAACTGGGTGACTATAAAGGTGCACTACAGGTATCTCCGAAAGTATCTATTGTTTTATGCGGATCGAGACTGGGATTTGTCACTCCGTGTAAACGGAGAGGTATCTCTGGGCCCACTCGGTAGGACATCATCATATGCGCAATGTGACCAAGGAGTTGATCACGGGATGATGTGTTACGGAATGAGTAAAGAGACTTGCCGGTAACGAGATTGAACAAGGTATAAGGATACCGACGATCGAATCTCGGGCAAGTACAATACCGCTAGACAAAGGGAATTGTATACGGGATTGATTAAGTCCTTGACATCGTGGTTCATCCGATGAGATCATCGTGGAACATGTGGGAGCCATCATGGGTATCCAGATCCCGCTGTTGGTTATTGACCGGAGAACGTCTCGGTCATGTCTGCATGTCTCCCGAACCCGTAGGGTCTACACACGTAAGGTTCGATGACGCTAGGGTTATAAAGGAAGTTTGTATGTGGTTACCGAATGTTGTTCGGAGTCCCAGATGAGATCCCGGACGTCACGAGGAGTTCCGGAATGGTCCGGAGGTAAAGATTTATATATGGGAAGTCCTATTTTGGCCACTGAAAAATGTTCGGGTTTTTTTCGGTATTGTACCGGAAAGGTTCTAGAAGGTTCCGGAGTGGGGCCCACCTGCATGGGGGGACCCACATGAACGTGGGTAGTGGGGGAAAGGCCCCACACCCCTGGTCAAGGCGCACCAAGATCCCCCCTTAGAAGGAATAAGATCATATCCCAAAGGGATAAGATCAAGATCCCTAAAAAGGGGGGATAGCAATCGGTGGGGAAGGAAATGATGGGATTTCTTTCCTCTCACCTTTGCCAACGCCCCAATGGACTTGGAGGGCAAGAAACCAGCCCCCTCCACCCCTATATATAGTGGGGAGGCGCATGGGAGCTTCGACCTTGCCCCTGGCGCAACCCTCCCTCTCCCAAGTGCTCCTCCTCTCTCGCGGTGCTTGGCGAAGCCCTGCAGGATTGCCACGCTCCTCTACCACCACCACGCCATTGTGCTGCTGTTGGATGGGGTCTTCCTCAACCTCTCCCTCTCTCCTTGCTGGATCAAGGCATAGGAGACGTCACCGGGCTGTACGTGTGTTGAACGCGGAGGTGCCGTCCGTTCGGCACTAGGATCATCGGTGATTTGAATCACGACGAGTACGACTCCATCAACCCCATTCACTTGAACGCTTCCGCTTAGCGATCTACAAGGGTATGTAGATGCACTCTCTTTCTACTCGTTGCTGGTCTCTCCATAGATAGATCTTGGTGACACGTAGGAAAATTTTGAATTTCTGCTACGTTCCCCAACAGTGGCATCATGAGCTAGGTCTATTGCGTAGATTCTTTGCACGAGTAGAACACAAAGTAGTTGTGGGCGTTGATGTTGTTCAATATGCTTACCGTTACTAGTCCAATCTTGTTTCGACGGTATTGTGGGATGAAGCGGCCCGGACCGACCTTACACGTACTCTTACGTGAGACAGGTTCCACCGATTGACATGCACTTGGTGCATAAGGTGGCTAGCGGGTGCCAGTCTCTCCCACTTTAGTCGGAACGGATTCGATGAAAAGGGACCTTATGAAGGGTAAATAGCAATTGGCATATCACGTTGTGGTCTTGCGTAGGTAAGAAACGTTCTTGCTAGAAACCCATAGCAGCCACGTAAAACATGCAACAACAATTAGAGGACGTCTAACTTGTTTTTGCAGGGTATGCTATGTGATGTGATATGGCCAAGAAGAATGTGATGAATGATATGTGATGTATGAGATTGATCATGTTCTTGTAATAGGATTCACGACTTGCATGTCAATGAGTATGACAACCGGCAGGAGCCATAGGAGTTGGCTTTATTTATTGTATGACCTGCGTGTCATTGAAGAACGCCATGTAAACTACTTTACTTTATTGCTAAACGCGTTAGTCATAGAAGTAGAAGTAGTCGTTGGCGTGACAACTTCATGAAGACACGATGATGGAGATCATGATGATGGAGATCATGGTGTCATGCCGGTGACGATGATGATCATGGAGCCCCGAAGATGAAGATCAAAAGGAGCAAAATGATATTGGCCATATCATGTCACTATTTGATTGCATGTGATGTTTATCATGTTTATGCATCTTGTTTGCTTAGGACGACGGTAGTAAATAAGATGATCCCTTACAAAATTTCAAGAAGTGTTCTCCCCTAACTGTGCACCGTTGCTACAGTTCGTCGCTTCTAAGCACCACGTGATGATCGGGTGTGATGGATTCTTACGTTCACATACAACGGGTGTAAGACAGTTTTACACAGCGAAAACACTTAGGGTTAACTTGACGAGCCTAGCATGTGCAGACATGGCCTCGGAACACGGAGACCGAAAGGTCGAGCATGAGTCGTATGGTAGATACGATCAACATGAAGATGTTCACCGATGATGACTAGTCCGTCCCACGTGATGATCGGACACGGCCTAGTTGACTCGGATCATGTGATCACTTAGATGACCAGAGGGATGTCTATCTAAGTGGGAGTTCATAAGATGAACTTAATTATCCTGAACATAGTCAAAAGACCTTTTTCAAATTATGTCGTAAGCTCGCGCTTTAGTTCCACTGTTTAGATATGTTCCTAGAGAAAATATAGTTGAAAGTTGATAGTAGCGATTATGCGATCAGTAGAAAGCTTATGTCCTTAATGCACCGCTCAGTGTGCTGAACCCCAACGTCGTTTGTCGATGTTGCGAACATCGGACATACACGTTTTGATAACTACGTGATAATTCAATTAAATGGTTTAAGTAGAGGCACCAAAGACGTTTTCGAAACGTCGCGGAACATATGAGATGTTTCGATGGCTGAAATTGGGATTTCAGGCTCGTGCCCACGTCAAGAGGTATAAGACCTCCGACGATTTTCTTAGCCTGCAAACTAAGGGAGAAAAGCTCAATCGTTGAGCTTGTGCTGAGATTGTCTGAGCACAACAATCACTTGAATCGAGTGGGAGTTGATCCTCCAGATGAGATAGTGATGTTTCCCCAAAGTCATTGCCACCAAGCTGCTAGAGCTTCGTGATTAACTATAACATATCAGGGATAGATATGATGATCCTTGAAATATTCATGATGTTTGACACCGCGAAAGTAGAAATCAAGAAGGAGCATCAATTGTTGATGGTTGGTGAAACCACTAGTTTCAAGAAGGGCAAGGGAACAAAGGGATACTTCCTGAAACGGCAATTCAGCTGCTGCTCTAGTGAAGAAACCCAAGGTTGAATCCAAACCCGAGACTAAGTGCTTCTGTAATAAGGGGAACAACCACTGGAGCAGCATTACCCTAGATACTTGGTAGATGAGAAGGCTAGCAAGGTCGATAGAAGTATATTGGATATACATTATGTTAATGTGTACTTTACTAGTACTCCTAGTAGCACCAGGGTATTGGATACCGGTTCGGTTGCTAAGTGTTAGTAACTCGAAATAAAAGCTACGGAATAAACGGAGACTAGCTAAAGGTGAGCTGACAATATATGTTGGAAGTGTTTCCAAGGTTGATATGATCAAGCATCGCACGCTCCCTCTACCACCGAGATTGGTGTTTGCGTTGAGCATAGACATGATTGGATTATGTCTATCGCAATACGGTTATTCATTTAAGGAGAATAATGGTTACTCTATTTTTGAATAATACCTTCAATGGTCTTGCACCTAAAGGAATGGTTTATTGAATCTCGGTCGTAGTGATACACATTTTCATACCAAAAGATATAAGATAGTAATGATAGTACCACTTACTTGTGGCACTGCCATGTAAGTCATAATGGTATAAAACGCATGAAGAAGCTCCATGTTGATGGATCTTTGGACTCACTCGTTTTTGAAAAGTTTGAGACATGCGAACCATGTCTATTGGTGTATATGCATGAAGAAACTCCATGCAAATGGATCGTTCGGACTCACTTGATTTTGAATCACTTGAGATATGCAAATCATACCACATGGGCAAGATGACTGAAAAGCCTCATTTTCAGTAAGATGGAACAAGATAGCAACTTGTTGGAAGTAACACATTTTGATGTGTGCAGTCGAATGAGTGCTGAGGCATGCAGTGAATATCATTATGTTCTTACTTCACAGATGATTCGAGTAAATGTTGAGTATATTTACTTGATGAAATACAAGTCTGAATTATTGAATGGTTCAAGTAATTTCAGAGTGAAGTAGCAGATCATTGTGACAAGAGGATAAAATGTCTATGATATGATCATAGAGATGAATATCTGAGTTACGAGTTTTGGCACACAATTAAGACATTGTGGAAATTGTTTCGCAATTAATACCGCCTGGAACACCATAATGTGATGGTGTGTCCGAACATCATAGTTGCACCCTATTGGATATGGTGCGTACCATGATGTCTCTTATCGAATTACCACTATCGTTCATGGGTTAGGCATTAGAGACAACCACATTCACTTTAAATAGGGCACCACGTAATTCCGATGAGATGACACCGTATGAATTATGGTTTAGAGAAACCTAAGTTGTCGTTTCTTAAAAGTTTGGGGCTGCGATGCTTATATGAAAAAGTTTCAGGTTGATAAGCTCGAACCCAAAGCGGATAAAATGCATCTTCATAGGAAACCCAAAACAGTTGGGTATACCTCCTAATTCAGATCCGAAAGCAATATGGATTGTTTCTAGAATCGGGTCCTTTCTCGAGGAAAAGTTTCTCCCGAAAGAATTGAGTGGGAGGATGGTGGAGACTTGATGAGGTTATTGAACCGTCTCTTCAACTAGTGTGTGACAGGGCACAGGGAGTTGTTCCTGTGGCACCTACACCAATTGAAGTGGAAGCTTATGATATTGATCATGAAACTTCGGATCAAGTCACTCCCAAACCTCGTAGGATGACAAGGATGCGTACTACTTCAGAGTGGTACGTAATCCTGTCTTGAAGGTCATGTTGCTAGACAACAATGAACCTACGAGCTATGGAGAAGCGATGGTGGGCCCGGATTCCGATAAATGGCTTGAGGCCATAAAATCCGAGAGAGGATCCATGTATGAAAACAAAGTGTAGACTTTGGCAGAACGGCTCGATGGTCGTAAGGCTAATGAGTACAGATGGATTTCAAAAGGAAGACGGACAATGATGGTAAATGTCACCATTAAGAAAGCTCGACTTGTCATTAAGATGTTTTCCGACAAGTTCAAGGAGTTGACTACGATGAGATTTTCTCACTCCTAGCGATGTTAAGAGTCTGTTGGAATTATATTAGCGATTACTGCATTATTTATGAAATCTTGCAGATAGGATGTCAAAACATTGTTTCCTCGACGATTTTAATGAGGAAAGGTTGTATGTGATACAACCGGAAGGTTTTGTCAATCCCGAAAGATGCTAATAAGTATGCAAAGCTCCAGCAATCCTTCTAAGGACTGGAGTGAGCATCTCGGAGTTGGAATGTATGCTTTGATGATGATCAAAAAATTTGGGTTTGTACAAAGTTTATGAGAAACTTGTATTTCCAAAGAAGTGAGTGGGAGCACTATAGAATTTCTGATGAGTATATGTTGTTGACATATTGTTGATCAGAAATGATGTAGAATTTCTGGAAAGCATATAGGGTTATTTTGAAAGTGTTTTTCAATGGAAAGCCTGGATTAAGCTACTTGAACATTGAGCATCAAGATCTATAAGAATAGATCAAAATGCTTAATAATACTTTCAAATGAGCACATACCTTGACATGATCTTGAAGGTGTTCAAGATGGACCAGTCAAAGAAGGAGTTCTTGCCTGAGTTGTAAGGTACGAAGTTAAGACTTAAAGCTCGACCACGGCAGAATAGAGAGAAAGGACGAAGGTCGTCCCCTATGCTTAAGACGTAGGCTCTTCAGTATGCTATGCTGTGTACCGCACCTGAAGTGTGCCTTGCCATGAGTCAGTCAAGGGGTACAAGAGTGATCCAAGAATGGCTCACAGGACAGCGGTCAAAGTTATCCTTAGTAACTAGTGGACTAAGGAATTTTCTCGATTATGGAGGTGGTAAAAGAGTTCGTCGTAAAGGTTACGACGATGCAAGCTTGACACCTATCCGGATAGCTCTCAGTAGAGAGACCGGATACATATAATGGAGCAATAATTTAGAATAGCTCCAAGTAGAACAGTTGTTTGGAATAGCTCCAAATAGAGCGTGGTAGCTGCATCTAGGAGATGACATAGAGATTTGTAAAGCACACACGGATCTGAAAGGTTCAGACCCGTTGACTAAAACCTCTCTCACAAGCAACATGATCAAACATAAAACTCATTGAGTGTTAATCACATAGTGATGTGAACTAGACTACTGACTCTAGTAAACTCTTGGGTATTAGTCACATGGCGATGTGACCTGTGAGTGTTAATCACATGGCGATGTGAACTAGATTATTGACTCTAGTGCAAGTGGGAGACTGTTGGAAATATGCCCTGGAGGCAATAATAAAAGTATTATTATTATATTTCCTTGTTCATGATAATTGTCTTTTATTCATGCTATAACTGTATTATCCGGAAATCGTAATACACGTGTGAATACATAGACCACAATATGTCCCTAGTGAGCCTCTAGTTGACTAGCTCGTTGTGATCAACAGATAGTCATGGTTTCCTGGCTATGGACATTGGATGTCGTTGATAACGGGATCACATCATTAGGAGAATGATGTGATGGACAAGACCCAATCCTAAGACTAGCACAAAAGATCGTGTAGTTCATTTGCTAGAGCTTTGCCAATGTCAAGTATCTCTTCCCTCGACCATGAGAGCGTGTAACTCCTGGATACCGTAGGAGTGCTTTGGGTGTATCAAACGTCACAACGTAACTGGGTGACTATAAAGGTGCACTACAGGTATCTCCGAAAGTATCTATTGTTTTATGCGGATCGAGACTGGGATTTGTCATTCCGTGTAAACGGAGAGGTATCTCTGGCCCACTCGGTAGGACATCATCATATGCGCAATGTGACCAAGGAGTTGATCACGGGATGATGTGTTACGGAACGAGTAAAGAGACTTGCCGGTAACGAGATTGAACAAGGTATAAGGATACCGACGATCGAATCTCGGGCAAGTACAATACCGCTAGACAAAGGGAATTGTATACGGGATTGATTAAGTCCTTGACATCGTGGTTCATCCGATGAGATCATCGTGGAACATGTGGGAGCCATCATGGGTATCCAGATCCCGCTGTTGGTTATTGACCGGAGAACGTCTCGGTCATGTTTGCATGTCTCCCGAACCCGTAGGGTCTACACACTTAAGGTTCGATGACACTAGGGTTATAAAGGAAGTTTGTATGTGGTTACCGAATGTTGTTCGGAGTCCCGGATGAGATCCCGGACGTCACGAGGAGTTCCGGAATGGTCTGGAGGTAAAGATTTATATATGGGAAGTCCTATTTTGGCCACTGAAAAATGTTCGGGTTTTTTTCGGTATTGTACCGGGAAGGTTCTAGAAGGTTCCGGAGTGGGGCCCACCTGCATGGGGGGACCCACATGAACGTGGGTAGTGGGGGAAAGGCCCCACACCCCTGGTCAAGGCGCACCAAGATCCCCCCTTAGAAGGAATAAGATCATATCCCAAAGGGATAAGATCAAGATCCCTAAAAAGGGGGGATAGCAATCGGTGGGGAAGGAAATGATGGGATTTCTTTCCTCCCACCTTTGCCAACGCCCCAATGGACTTGGAGGGCAAGAAACCAGCCCCCTCCACCCCTATATATAGTGGGGAGGCGCATGGGAGCTTCGACCTTGCCCCTGGCGCAACCCTCCCTCTCCCAAGTGCTCCTCCTCTCTCGCGGTGCTTGGCGAAGCCCTGCAGGATTGCCACGCTCCTCCACCACCACCACGCCATTGTGCTGCTGTTGGATGGGGTCTTCCTCAACCTCTCCCTCTCTCCTTGCTGGATCAAGGCGTGGGAGACGTCACCGGGCTGTACGTGTGTTGAACGCGGAGGTGCCGTCCGTTCGGCACTAGGATCATCGGTGATTTGAATCACGACGAGTACGACTCCATCAACCCCGTTCACTTGAACGCTTCCGCTTAGCGATCTACAAGGGTATGTAGATGCACTCTCTTTCTACTCGTTGCTGGTCTCGCCATAGATAGATCTTGGTGACACGTAGGAAAATTTTGAATTTCTGCTACGTTCCCCAACA
>NW_025228921.1:0-32687 GCF_018294505.1 Triticum aestivum
AAGAAGCGCTAGATTGCGTGCTAAGAAAGATTGCTTTGTAAAGGCGTGTTCTTCTAGTTTCCATGAAAATAATGATGAAGATCTTAAAGTTATTGATGTGTCCCCTATTAGATCTTTGTTTTGCAATATGAATCTTAATAATTATGGGACTGGAGATGAGTCAACTTTAGTTAAAAGGTGTTCCAATGATTCGGATTTTTTAGATCTTGACGCTAAATTTGGTAAAAGTGGGATTGGAGAGGTCAAGACTTTAAATAGCATTGAACCCACTATCTTGGATTTCAAGGAATTTAATTATGATAATTGTTCTTTAGAAGATTGTATTTCCTTGTTGCAATCCGTTGTGAATTCTCCTCATGCTTATAGTCAAAATAAAGCTTTTACCAAACATATTGTTGATGCCTTGATGCAATCTTTTGATGAAAAACTTAATTTGGAAGTTTCTATACCTAGAAAACTTTATGATGAGTGGGAACCTACAATAAAGATTAAAATTAAAGATCATAAGTGTTTTGCTTTATGTGGTTTGGGTGCTAGTGTTTCCACGATTCCGAAAACTTTATGTGATGTTCTAGGTTTCCATGATCTTGATGATTGCTCTTTAAATTTGCACCGTGCGGATTCCACCATTAAAAGCCAATGGTAAGGCTCAATGATGTTCTCATTGTTTCATATAGAAATTTGGTGCCCGTAGATTTTATCGTTCTTGATATAGATTGCAATCTTTCTGGCCCTATTATTCTTGGTAGACCTTTCCTTAGAATGATTGGTGCGATTATTGATATGAAGGAAGGGAATCTTAGATTCCAATTTCCATTAGGGAAACGAATGGAGCACTTTCCAAGAAAGAAAGTTAAATTACCTTATGAATCTATCATGCGAGCTACTTATGAATTGAGTGCTAAAGATGGCACCACTTAGATCTATCCTCGCTTTGATGCCTAGCTAGGGGCGTTAAACGATAGCGCTAGTTGGGAGGCAACCCAATTTTATTTGTGTTTTTGTTTTTGTTTATTTTTAGTAATAAATTTTGCATCTACCTTCTGTTTAGATATGTTTTTATGTTTTAATTAGTGTTTGTGCCAAGTAGAACCTATAGGATAGCCTATGGTGATAGTTAATTTGATTCTGCTGAAAAACAGAAACTTTGTGCGCACGAAAATAATTTTAGTAATTCACAGAAATGTGATTTTGCGTTGATTCTTTTTTACGTAGATCAATAGACAAATTTACCAGGACTTCCTATTTTTGTAGGATTTTTAGAGTTCCATAAGTATTCGAGAGTTACAGATTGCTACAGACTGTTCTGTTTTTGACAGATTCTGTTTTTCATGTGTTGTTTGCTTATTTTGATGCATCTATGGCTAGTATTAAGTGGTATGAACCATAGAAAAGTTAAAATAAAGTAGGTTTAACACCAATATAAATAAATAATGAGTTCATTACAGTACCTTATGTGGTGGTTTTGCTTTCTTTCACTAACGGAGCTTATGAGATTTCCTATTGAGTTTTGTGTTGTGAAGTTTTCAAGTTTTGGGTATAGATTTGATGGACTATGGAATAAGGAGTGGCAAAAGCCTAAGCTTGGGGATGACCAAGGCACCCCAAGATATTCAAGAATAGTCAAAAGCCTAATCTTGGGGATGCCCCCGGAAGGCATCCCCTCTTTCGTCTTCGTTTGTCGGTAACTTTACTTGGAGCTATATTTTTATTCCCCACATGATATGTGTTTTGCTTGGAGCGTCTTGTATGATATTAGTATTTTATTTTTAGTTTTACACAATCATCCTTGTTGTACACACCTTTTGGGAGAAACCCACTTGAATGGAATTTATTAGAATACTCTATGTGCTTCACTTATATCTTTTGAGCTAGATAGTTTTTGCTGTAGTGCTTCACTTATATCTTTTAGAGCACGGCGGTGGCTTAATTTTGTAGAAATTGTTAGTATCTCATGCTTCATTTATATTATTTTGAGAGTCTCTTAGAAAAGCATGGTATTTTCTATGGTTATAAAATTGGTCCTAGAATGGTGGGCATCCAAGTTGGGTATAATAAAAACTATCATAGGAAGTGAATTGGATGCTATGATCAATTTGATACTTGATAATTGTTTTGAGAGTTTGTGCAAACTTCGCCGATGCATACAAATCCCGTGATACGATATGCTCTATCACACATAAACCTCCTTATATCTTCCTCAAAACAGCCACCATACCTACCTATTATGGCATTTCCATAGCCATTCTGAGATATATTGCCATGCAACTTTCCACTGTTCCGTTTATCATCATGACACACATTACAATTGTCATATTTCCTTGCATGATCATGTAGTTGACATCGTATTTGTGGCAAAGCCACCATGCATAATTTTTCATACATGTCACTCTTGATTCATTGCCCAGCCCGGTACACCGCCGGAGGCATTCATATAAGTCATATCTTGTTCTAGTTTTGAGTTATAATTCATGAGTTGTAAATAAATAGAAGTGTGATGATCATCATTATTAGAGCATTGTCCCCAAATAAAAAAAAGGCCAAATAAAAAAGGCCAAATAAAAAAAGGCCCAAAAAAAGAAAATAAAAAAGGGGGCAATGTTACTATCTTTTTTTTCCACACTTGTGCTTCAAAGTAGCACCATGTTCTTCATATAGAGAGTCTCATATGTTGTCACTTTCATATACTAGTGGGAATTTTTCATTATAGAACTTGGTTTGTATATTCCTACGATGGGCTTCCTCAAAATGCCATAGGTCTTCGTGAGCAAGCAAGTTGGATGCACACCCACTAGTTTCTTTTGTTGAGCTTTCATACATTTATAGCTCTAGTGCATCCGTTGCATGGCAATCCCTACTCCTCATGTTGACATCAATTGATGGGCATCTCCATAGCTCGTTGATTATCCTCGTCAATGTGAGACTTTCTCCTTTTTTGTCTTCTCCTCACAATCTCCATCATCATATTCTGTTCCACCCATAGTGTTATATCCATGGCTCACGCTCATGTATTGCGTGAAAGTTGAAAAAGTTTGAGATTATTTAAGTACGAAACAATTGCTTGGCTTGTCATCGGGGGTGTATAAGATGGGAGCATTTTTGTGTGAAGAAAATGAAGCATAGCCTAACTATATGATTTTGTAGGGATGAACTTTCTTAAGCCATGTTATTTTGAGAAGACATGATTGCTTTGATTAGTATGCTTGAAGTATTACTATTTCTTATGTCAATATGAACTTTTATTTTGAATCATTTGGATCTGAACATTCATGCCACAATAAAGAAAATTACATTGAGAATTATGCTAGGTAGCATTCCACATCAAAAATTCTGTTTTTATCATTTACCTACTCGAGGATGAGCAGGAATTAAGCTTGGGGATGCTTGATACATCTCCAACGTATCTATAATTTTTGGTTGTTCCATGCTATTACATTACCCGTTTTGGATGTTTATGGGATTTACTTTACACTTTTATATCATTTTTGCGACTAACCTACTAACCGGAGGCCCAGCCCGTATTGTTGTTTTTTGCCTATTTCAGTGTTTCGAAGAAAAGCAATACCAAACGGAGTCCAAATGGAATGAAACCTTCTGGAGCGTGATTTTTGGAACAAACGTGATCCAGAGGACTTGGAGTGCAAGTCAAGAAGCAATCGAGGAAGCCACGAGGGTGGAGGGAGCCCCCCCCCCCCTACTAGGCATGCCCCCCTATCCCGTGGGCCGCTCGGGTGTCCACCGACCTACTTCTTCCTCCTATATATACCCATGTACCCCGAGAACATCAAAGGCGACCATGAAAAACTATTTCCACCACCGTAACCTTCTGTATCCGCGAGATCCCATCTTGGAGCCTTCGCCGGTGCTCCGCCGGAGGGGTAATCAACCACGGAGGGCTTCTACATCAACACCATAGCCTCTCCAATAAGTAGTGAGTAGTTTACCACAGACCTTTGGGTCCATAGTTATTAGCTAGATGGATTCTTCTCTCTCTTTGAATCTCAATACCATGTTCTCCTTGATCTTCTTGGAGATCTATTCGATGTAACTCTTTTTGCGGTGTGTTTGTCGAGATTCGATGAATTGTGGGTTTATGATCAAGTTTATCTATGAGAAATATTTGAACCTCCTATGAATTCTTTTATGTCTGATTAAGTTACCTTTGCAAGTCTCTTCGAATTATCAGTTTGGTTTGGCCTACTAGATTGATCTCTTTTGCAATGGGAGAAGTGCTTAGCTTTGGGTTCAATCTTGCGGTGTCCTTTCCCAGTGACAGCAGGGGCAGCAAGGCACGTATTGCATTGTTGCCATCGAGGATAAAAAGATGGGGTTTATATCATATTGCATGAGTTTATCCCTCTACATCATGTCATCTTTCTTAATGTGTTACTCTGTTCTTATGAACTTAATACTCTAGATGCATGCTGGATAGCGGTCGATGTGTGGAGTAATAGTAGTAGATGCAGGCAGGAGTCGGTCTACTTGTCACGGACGTCATGCCTATATACATGATCATGCCTAGATAATCTCATAATTATTCGCTTTTCTATCAATTGCTCGACAGTAATTTGTTCACCCACTATAATATTTATGCTATCTTGAGAGAAGCCACTAGTGAAACCTATGGCCCCGGGGTCTAGCTTTTATCATATAAGCTTTCAATCTACTTTTATTTGCATCTTTACTTTTCCAATCTATATTATAAAATATCAAAAATATATTTATCTTATCACTTTATCTCTATCAGATCTCACTTTCGCAAGTGGCCATGAAGGGATTGACAACCCCTTTATTGCGTTGGTTGCGAGTTCTTGTTTGTTTGTGTAGGTGTGTGGGACTTTTGAGGAGCCTCCTACTGGATTGATACATTGGTTCTCAAAAACTGAGGGAAATACTTACGCTACTATTGCTGCATCACCCTTTCCTCTTCAAGGAAAACCAACGCAAGCTCAAGACGTAGCAGCAATCTCCATCAACATCTTCATCAGCACCATCTCATCTCAAACCCTAGTTCATCTCTTGTATTCAATCTTGTTACCGAAACTATAGATTGTTGCTAGGGGGTGACTAGTAGTGTTGATTACATCTTGTAGTTGATTACTATATGATTTATTTGGTGGAAGATTGTATGTTCCGATCCATTATGCATATTAATACCCCTCTGATCATGAGCATGTTGATTATTTGTGAGTAGTTACTTTTGTTCTTGAGGTCATAGGATAAATCATGTTGCAAGTAATCATGTGAATTTGATATGTGTTCGATATTTTGATGGTATGTATGTTGTGATTCCCTTAGTGGTGTCATGTGAATGTCAACTAGATTACACTTCACCATATTTGGGCCTAAGGGAATGCATTGTGGAGTAGTAAATAGATGGTGGGTTGCGAGAGTGACAGAAACTTAAACCCCAGTTTATCCACTATTCCGTAAGGGACCGATTGGAGTTTAATGCTATGGTTAGAATTTATTCCTAATACTTTTCTCGTAGTTGTGGATGCTTGCGGGAGGGTTAATCATAAGTAGGAGGTTTGTTCAAGTAAGAACAGCACCTAAGCACCGGTCCACCCACATATCAAATTATCAAAGTAGCGAACACAAATTTCCGTATGGCCCAATAAGACCCATATACTCCCCGGCGAATTCCCGTAACTCTCCGGTACTCCGATAAATACCCGAATCACTCGGAACCTTTCCGATGTCTGAATATAGTCGTCCAATATATCGATCTTTACATCTCGACCATTTCGAGACTCCTCCTAATGTCCCTGATCTCATCCGGGACTCTAAACTCCTTTGGTACATCAAAACACATATACTCATAATACTGATCGTCACCGAACGTTAAGCGTGCGGACCCTACGGGTTCGAGAACTATGTAGACATGACCGAGACTCGTCTCCGGTCAATAACCAATAGCAGAACCTGGATGCTCATATTGGCTCCCACATATTCTATGAAGATCTTTATCGGTCAAACCGCATAACGACATACTATGTTCCCTTTGTCATCGGTATGTTATTTGCCCGAGATTCGATCGTCGGTATCTCAATACCTAGTTCAATCTTGTTACCGGCAAGTCTCTTTACTCGTTCCGTAATGCATCATCCCGCAACTAACTCATTAGTCACATTGCTTGCAAGGCTTATAGTGATGTGCATTACCGAGAGGGCCCAGAGATACCTCTTGGACAATCAGAGTGACAAATCCTAATCTCGAAATACGCCAACCCAACAAGTACCTTCAGAGACACCTGTAGAGTACCTTTATAATTACCCAGTTACATTGTGACGTTTGGTATCATACAAAGTGTTCCTGTGGTAAACGGGAGTTGCATAATCTCATAGTCATAGGAACATGTATAAGTCATGAAGAAAGCAATAGCAACATACTAAACGATCAAGTGCTAAGCTAACGGAATGGGTCAAGTCAATCACATAATTCTCCTAATGATGTGATCCCGTTAATCAAATGACAACTCATGTCTATGGCTAGGAAACATAACCATCTTTGATCAACGATCTAGTCAAGTAGAGGCATACTAGTGACATTCTGTTTGTCTATGTATTCACGCATGTATCATGTTTCCGGTTAATACAATTCTAGCATGAATAATAAACATTTATCATGATATAAGGAAAAATAATAACTTTATTATTGCCTCTAGGGCATATTTCCTTCAGCCCCAAGGCGAAATCCCAGACGTCAGGCACATGGGAGGGAAGACCCTCATGGATTCTGATGACGGGGGCCGCAGCAGGTTTGGCCCCCAGCCGGATACTGCTCTGGAACCCCCAGTGGTTCCGGATACAGGCAGGCAGCCCCTCCCTAAGGGGGGCGAGCCACCCGTGCCGATGACCTCTGTCCATCCGGAGGCATCGGACAACTTGCTGGAAGCGCTTGGAGGCGCTTCCATTGATGAAGAACACCGTGCTCTTATGAGTGTGGTGATTGAGAAGGTCCGGTCCGCCAAAAGCGGATTGATCGAAGCCTGCACCAGCCTCCTAATAGGCTTTGAGGTAAGTAATCAAATTATGAGAAAATATCACAATATAGATAGTAGCTCCTGATGCTTTGTTTGGCGTTCGGAAAGAAAGGCCGAACAGAGGATCAAATAACATCCGCGGGAGTCTAACAGCAAATGTCCATGTGAATAAGCAGGCATCACTGCTAGCCACTGCCGCTCGTACTGCGGAGGTCTCTGGACTGAAGCAGGACCCGGAGCGGACCGAGGGGGAGCTCGGGCTCGTGAAGAGGCAGCTCGAGGACAACAAAGGTACATTATACCCCGTCTGTATATTGATAAAGAAAAATGGTTTTAGCTTATGGAGGCGTCATGAACTTTAATAGGGGCCATGACCGAAGTGGCAACCTTTAAGAAGGCATTGACCGAGCCCTCCAAGAGATTGAGGCGGCCAAGAAGATAGTGGCAGGTAAGGCAGTCATTATACAAAGCAAGCATGTGAAGGAGACTTTCCTTTTACTTACCCAAATTTGGAGCTCTCCAGGAGCATTTGCAGTTCTGCCGCGCAACATATTGGATGCCGTGGAGTTCTACCGGGCCGAGGAAGGGTGCTTGATGGAGGATTTCATCTGGTCTCAGTACATTGGGACCGAACACCCGATGCCCTTGAGCGACCAACTGAAGCAATTGGTCGAACTTCACAAGGCTGCCAAATTGGCCATGAAGGACCTCATAGTCCGGCTATGGCCCGCCGAGCCCCTGCCCAGCAGCTACTTCGGCCTTGTAAAGCGGCTGGTGACTGCCTGTCTGCGACTTGAAGTCATAAAGCGGTCAGTTTGCATTGAAGGTGCGCGCATGGCCTTCGCCTGCGCGAAAGTGCACTGGGCGAAGATGGATACCGAGAAGCTGATGACCGAAGGGCCGCCGGAGGGCAAGGAGCATCGCCACCCTGAAAAGTATTATGATAGTGTCTTGAAGGGCTCCCGCCTTGTGGTGGAGCAATGTGCGAAGGATGTAATCTTTGAATGAATACATTCATTTTATCCTGTAATATGAAACAAGTTCTTTTGCGCAATATAACGCTTGCTGATTTAAAATTTTCCCTTCTGTGCGGCCGTTTATAAAATCTGAGAGTTGGCCAGTCGTCGGCTTCTGCCCCCATGTAGCTAGTACCGGGGTGTTCGGGATAAATCTAAACACTCTTTATCCAAATTTTTGGTCCTTTAAGGAGGTGTTTAGCGCAACGAACAAGGCAATCAGACTATACAGCTTTATCACTCTCACTTAGCCATAGGAGTTCTATAAATTTTTTTGGTGAAGCCCCTGGTATTCGGAAGGCCGAACTTGGGGCACTATACACGCCTAAATCGGACAAGGCCGATTCCTCGCCCAAAGCGGAAAAAATCTTTAAGGATTTGAGACCTCTCAAACAGCGACCAGCTCTCGCCGCATCATGACAGTCAGTTTTCGGCTTTCTCTACTGAGGTGCTTGTCCGGAAGAACCGGGACACAATCGCAGTAGTTCTCCTTGTGCCACCTTAGCTGATATAGCGGAACGTAAGGCGGCAAAACATGGGAGCCGGGAAAACCCAACTATTGACCCAAGACATGATTCAGAGCTGATGCATATAATGCTATAAGTTCAGGGTGCCACACTGTCGAAAGTGTTCGGACTTTTCTTGCTGTGTTATGGGGTACACTGAAGCCCCTGGCGAACTGAACATACCAAAATGTACGGGTGCAATTTGTAAAATATTCAGGGAAATAGATAAAAAATGTAATAGTAAGCTGACGTTGTACATTATTTTCCATTGTCATTTGAATAATACATCAAGGCATATGTATACAAGTAGTGCGATAAGCAAAATGGGACTATTTGACACGTCCTGACCAAGAGCGAGCTGCGTGCGGGTATGTAAAACAGGTATATTGATCGTTATCAGAGACCACCTAGGGATTCCCTTTTACGCCAAAGCTCCTTACCTCCTTGGTGTTTCCGTCCCATTATGGGTATGGTAGTCGGGCTATTGGAAAAGCCTCCAGAAAATAGGGACCTGAAAGAAAGAAGAAGGGGTGAAGGTATACGGATCCTGGGGCGGTTGAGCCGCATTGTGGAACATATTGTAGCCGTGCCTCCGCCTATGCCCATGGTATTTTAAGTGCGTAATTATGTACGCGTGACACAAATTTCACCACTTGACTGGTGTCGGTGTCAAAACCGGCGAATCTCGGGTAGGGGGTCCTGATATGTGCGTCTTAGGCTGATGGTAACAGGAAGCAAGGAACACAATGTTTACCAGGTTTGGGCCCTCTCGATGGAGGTAAAACCCTACTTCCTGCTTGATTAATATTAACGATATGAGTAGTACAAGAGTAGATCTACCACGAGATCGTAGAGGCTAAACCCTAGAAGCTAGCCTATGATGATTATGATTGTAATTGTGATCGGCCTTCTAAGGACCAACCTCTCCGGTTTATATAGACACCGAAGAGGGCTAGGGTTTACATGGAGCCGGTTACAAGGAAGGAAATATAATATCCGGATCGCCAAGCTGTCTTCCACGCAAAGGAGAGTCCCCTCTGGACATGGGACGGAGTCTTGAGTCTTGTATCTTCACGCTCCAACAGTCTGGACAAAGTATACAGTCCGGTTGTCCAGATACCTCCTAATCCAGGACTCCCTCAGTAGCCCCTGAACCAGGCTTCAATGACGATGAGTCCGGCGCGCAGTCTTGTCTTCGCTGTTGCAAGGCGGGTTCCTTCTCCGAATACTCCATAGTAATTATCGAACACTTAAACCGTGTCCGGATCTGCGAGATGATTCTCACATACCATCGTAGGGAACATAGCATAAATCTGATCTGCTGGCAATCTTCGTACATCGTGCCATTGCATCGTGGCCTGGTCCAACACAAACCGGCGTTTTTCGCCCCACCTCGACTCGCGTTGCGAGGCGGTTTTACTGGCACGCCCTGCCAAAGCAGAGACTGTGTTCCTTTTATTACAGGATCTTCCATCAATATGGGCGTGCGTAACCCCACGTCGGTACGACTCCGTGTGTTTTTAGATAAGTCTCAAGGGGTCGAGGCCTATACCTCTTGTCCACCTTTCTTGCGCCTTTTCACACCTCGAGTTCTAACACCCGAGACCTAAGCTCAAACACCCCAGATCCTCCAATATGTCCGGATCCAACCCTCAAGGCCGGTGGGTGGCCTCCTCGATCCAAGAGGAGGACATTGCGAGGCTTTGGGAGGTTGGATACCTGACCGCCGACATCCAGCACAGGCTTCCTGCTCCAGGGCAGGTCATCCCTACACCAGAGCCCAATGAGAGTGTCGTGTTTGTTCATCACTTCCTCCATGGCTTGGGCCTCACCCTCGATCCCTTTGTGAGGGGGCTCATGTTCTATTATGAGTTAGACTTTCATGATCTAGATCCGGATGCTATCCTCCATATTTCGTTGTTTATCATAGTGTGTGAGGCCTTCCTCCATGTCACTCCACACTTCGGCTTATGGCTCAAGACTTTCAATGTGAAGTCGAAGATGATCGAGGGGCGACATGCAGAGTGCGGAGGTGCCATAATAAGCAGGAACATCGATGCCCCCTGGCCAGAGGGTTCCTTCCCAGAAATATCCGATGTATGGCAATGGAGGTGGTTTTGTGTCACGGCTCCCAGAGGCACAAAGTGGGTGGCCTCCCCCGAGTTCCGCTCGGGCCCTCCGTCACAACTAGCATCCTGGACTGACGTAGGACAGAATTGGGGGCCTGCTGGCGATGTACCAATACTACAGAGCCGCATCTGGTAGCTTCTTAAGATGAACATT
The DNA here is from genome assembly GCF_018294505.1 of Triticum aestivum. Taxonomy (NCBI): domain Eukaryota; kingdom Viridiplantae; phylum Streptophyta; class Magnoliopsida; order Poales; family Poaceae; genus Triticum; species Triticum aestivum. The sequence goes on from NW_025228921.1 coordinate 10,791, forward strand.
ATGCTTGTTAGCATAATTCAAGTGATGTTAATCCAATGGATGTTGCCATGCCAACGCTGACCTCTCCGGATGTGGGAGTTCAATCCAAAGGGTCTGTGGACTGTTAAGCACTTCTTCGGCCTGATGCTCGAAGAGATGTGTAAATTATTCTTCGGACCACAAGTAGACTGTCCGGACAACACCGAGGATGCGGGCCTAAGCTGCAATCGCCTAGATACCCAAGTAAGTAACCCTGATACCAGACACTTTGTTTTATATTTGTCATAATTGTTATTCTGAAAATCATCCGTGGCCAGGAATGGCTCAGCAAGGCGGAGAGAATCAGGTGTCCAGCGCCACTTCTCGAAGGCTCGCCTAGTCCCACCATTGCCAAGATGCTTGACCGGGTGCTCAGCAAAATGCCCTCAGGGAAAGACAAGGGGAAGAAAAAAAACGAACTTCACACACTGCGCATCCGAACTGGGGGAATTGTTACCTCCCCTAAGGAGGATAGTTAGGGAGGGGAGGCTAAAGCCTCCTCCCCGCGCGGGGAGAAAAGGGCCGCCTCCAAAGACTTGGAGATGGAGATGCCCAAACCAGGGAAAAAGGTATCACCAAGGGGCTCTGCCCCGAAGGGCACCCTCACCGCGTCATGCCCGCCAACGGGCCAGCCCTCCACCGAGCTGTAAGTTAATCGTTAATTCAAAGGTACTACGTTTCTCCGAGATCAATAACCAGGATTCGCCTTTCATAGTCCGGCAAGCAGCTCTTCTCAACAGAGTTCGTCTTTGGGGGATCTTCCTCCGGAGATGATGGAGAGTGAGACCCCACCCACCTCTCCGCCTCATGAAGCGGGCGACACCGAGGTGTCATCACGGAGGAGTACGGATCTGCCGAAGCCGGAAGCTAATACGTCAGCCGCCCTGAGCCCAGAGCGTTTGGCTCCCATGGGGGGAGGAGAAGGGTCCAGCACAGTTCGATGTCTGGCCAGACATACTGATAGGCCTTCTGGAGCGAGCTGCGCTCTCGGAGGAGCACCGCTCATTGATGAGCATGGTGCTCAAGAAGATTTCATCCGCCACAGGCGGTTTGAATGAAGCATTTACGAGCCTGCTCATAGGATATGAGGTATGTAGTGAAAAATACACTATTTTTTGCATGTGAGGCACGCCCTAGGTGTGCTCCATATGGATAGTAGCCCCTGAGACTCTGGTTGCCCGCCCTAGGCAGCAAATGAGGGATCATATAATAATGATTGCGCTGTATTTATGCGTAGGTATCTAAGGGTCCGGCAGCCAACCAGTCCGTTGAAGTCGCCGAGCTAAGGAGGCAGATCGGATCTATTGGTGTTGATATCACGCTGGTAAACGAGCGGCTGAACGAGTCACAATATGAAAAGGGCATAATATTAATGCAATATGTTTGGACTGCAGATGGTGCTGATGCCGTGGAATCCCTGAGGGCAGAACTTGCTCAGGCTAAGGAACAAGCTCAGGTTAGTAGTGCGGCTGCCCTAAAGGTGGCCGAAGAATTGAGAGCCGAACAGGCTGCTCATCGCCGAAGCGAGGAAAAGATAGCCAAAATGACTGTGGAGTTGAAAAATGCCGCTGACCGATATGAACTCCTTGAAAAGGAGAATAAGGCTAGTTCGGCCGACCTGAACAAGGCACTTAATGCCACCAAGGAGATGCGGACCGAGGTCAGGGGTGTGCGGGAGGAGCTTCAACAGGGCGGTAGAATCGCGGCTGGGGGCTCCTACTTACTGCGGACGAAGTTTTTGGATCCGAAGTATGCTCCCCTGGATGGACGTTGGAGTCCTGTAGACGCATATGCGGACTTGGCGAAGAGTACAGCTGATGCAGCCAAGTTTTTCGAGGATCAAGGTGACAAATAAGTGGAGAAGCTTTTCTAGACGCAATTCAATGCTCCCGCGCGCCCGTTGTCGTTAAGTGAGAAGATGGCTGCTGTAGCGGAGCTTCATAGGCTATCTGGGCTTGCAATGCGGTCTGTAATAGACCATCTTTGGCCGAAGGGGCCTAAGCCCGACATTTACTTTGGTTTGGTGCAACAATTCCTTGGGACTGTGCCTCAGATCGATGCCATGAGAAGGTCGGCGTGCATAGAGGGTGCACGAATGGCTCTTGTCTGCGTTAAAGCCTATTGGATAGATATGGAGGCCACCGTTGTAGTGACCCAGAATCCGGCGGGAGGCCAGTATCCGGTCGAGCACTACTTGGAGCAGGTAATAGAAGGTGCCCGCTTAATAGGGGCGTAGTGCTCGAAGAATATATTGTTCGAGTGACAAAGCGAATCATTGTAAAAACAATGTTATTTTGATTATGAGGCTATATTTATACTTTGTGCCCGAAAGTATGCCTCCTGTGCGGCCGTTTTTATATTTATGTGTAATTCTGAAAGTTAGCAGTCGGTGGCTTTAGCCCCCACGCATACAATGCGGGGGTGTTCGCAAAAAATATGTATAATCACACTTGTTCCAACGTCTTAGTCCATTAAGGAGGTGATCGCACGTCAAACTAGGCAACCAGACTATATAGCTGTAACACTTTCACTTAGCCATTGGAGCTTGACAATGGGGCTACTATGTAGCCCCTAGTACTTTTGCATGCATCCGAATACGGGAGCATGTGTACATGGCCGGGAAACGGCCCTTCGTTAATGCGGAGGAATCCTAAAGATTCCGGTAAGTCTTCGAGTGGTTGAACAGTCTCGCGCTGTATCATGACAGTCAGTTTTCGGCTTTCTCTACTGAGGTTCTCATCCGGGATAACCAGGGCACAATCGCAGTAGTTCTCCTTTGTCCGCCTTAGCCGATAAGAACGGAACATAAGGCGGCAAACCCAACATTTGACCAAAGACATGATTCGGAGCTGATGCATATAAGGCAAAACTCATGACGTCGAACACTCGTGAAGGTATTCAGACTTTATAACAGAAAATGGGCTGAAGTATGCCCATTCATTATAAACCCTGTATTTCCAGGTATGTGCATTAGTCTGTCGTGGAGAAATGGCAATAACGGCAGTATCCTCTGTGGGTATGGGACCCATGGGATGTTTAAACAACAAGAGGCAATAGAAAAGGTTTACACAGGGGCTTAATCTAAAGAGAAACCTTTGAGCGGGGCCCTGCTGCACGTCTACGCCTTTGTCTCCGTTGTGCCATATCCTGGAAGGGTATCGCGCGAATGTTGCCTATAAAAAGGAAAACTCGTGGAGAGTACAATGTAAGTATGCGATGGATAGTAAAAGTGTAAGATGCTGGCCTGCCAATAAGGTTGAGCCAAGTGTGGGGCTATATTAAATATTTATATCCCCTGGTGTCCTCTATGGGATATATACGGTGCCCTGGTTCAGTTTTATCTGGGCTGCCGGACTCGTCTAACCGTGTTTGCGGTCTTGACGACCAGTCATGCTTTTTAGTATCGGAGGCTGCTTAGAGTTCGGCCGCTAGAGCCGTCGTGTATTCCTCCGCGCGTGAAGAGCGCTCTGTGTTTCCGTTAATGGTGATGACGCCACGTGGACCGGGCATCTTGAGTGTAAGGTAGGTATAGTGCGGTAATGCGTTGAAGCGGGCGAAGACCGTTCTTCCAAGCAATGCATGATAGTCGCTTTGGAAGGGTGTGATGGTGAAGAGTAATTCTTCGCTTCTGGAGTTGCCTGGGGAGCCGAATGCTACCTCCAGTATGACGGAGCCCCTGCTGTAGGCTTCAACGCCTGGTATCACCCATTCAAAGGTGGTGTTGCTTTGACTAATTCTGGATAGGTCTATCCCCATCCTGCGGAAAGTGTCCTCATATATTAAATTGAGACTGCTGCCGCCGTCCATGAGGACGCGGGGGAGATGGTATCCATTGATTATTGGGTCAAGCACCAAGGCCTCTGATCCTCCGTGACGAATACTAGTTAGGCAGTCCGTGTGATCGAAGGTGATCGGACAAGCCATCCAGTAGTTAGGTGTGGGTACGATGGGCTCTATATCGTGCGCGTCTCTGAGCGCGCGTTCGTGCCTTCTCGTGGATGTGTGAGTCGCGTTGATCATGTTTACTGTTTTAACCTTTGGTGGGAATTTTTTCTGTCCCCCAGTATTCGGCTGGCGAGGTTCATCCTCGTCTTCACTTGGTGTTTCCCTTCCCTTGTGTTCGGCATTTAATTTTGCGTGTGGATAGGAAAAAAATTCAAATTACTACGTTCCCCAACACGACGGTGGGCTGGCGCCACGGTGGCCGACGATGGGGTGGCGGCCACGACCACCACCTCCTGCCTTCAGGCCACGGTGGCGGAGCGGGTGATGGCCACGCTGGCCGGCTGTGGGGTGGCGGCCACGACAACCACCTCCCGCCTTCGGGCCGCGGCGGCGGAGCGGGCGATGACCCTGGCTTTCGACGGTGGTGTGGCGGCAACGGCGGCCGATAACAGCTACCGACGGGCAGCGGCGGCGGAGCGTGTGGTGGGTGTTCTGCGCACACCCAACAGGGATGCCACGCGCACTACACTATGCCAGGGACTGCACTGCCGCCACGGTGTAGGCTCCTAGCTGAAGCTGTCCTCTGATGACGGCGGAGTGGCTGAGCAACAATGATGGACCAGTTTCATTGGCGATTGTGGGAGAACCAGACGATATAATCTATAGGGAGTGGGGGGAAATGCGATGCAGGACTCGTCGGTCGTGAGGGTTTATATAGCAGGCCAATAAGCATTGGGATTTTGGGGGATTTCACCGAGTCGGGCGGGAAGCTTGCGTGGGAACCTATGAGATTGCGCGAGAACAGGCTCACTGATGATTCATTGGCGCCACCATTTGGCCAAAAGAACGCCTCCGCGCGCTGCGCAAGCTTGCGCTGTAAGCCGTCTGCGGCAGTGGGGTGACAAGACATGTAAGAGGAGGACAAAAGGCCACGTATACATATGGTTAATAAAAAAATGTTTGTGATTTAATTACCTACTATACCCCTGTCCTGGTTTATAAGTATGATTTAACTAATAAAATACGAATGTATGTCACCAAAGATTATATACTTGGATTCGTATTTGAACATAGCTTCCAATTATATAATTTTTATAACATGCAGTAATATTTTGTGTCTTAAATTTGAGGGCAAAGTATGGCACAGAATATAAAGGGGACTATAGACTAGACGGATGTAGTAGCACACGGCCGCTCTCTAAGCAGCGACGCAACTGTTAGCCGGCTTGTAGGCGACCATTTCGTGCGTGTTGAACTACTCTATGTATGTGGTTGCTTGTGGTTCAGGCGGCCGCGGCGCGCTCTGCTCGCATCCCGCCACGCACGCTCTGCTCTCGCGTCCCTCTAGGTGCTCTGCCATCGTCCCCCCACGCGCGCTGCCAGTTTTTGGGGCCGGAGCACGTTCGTGTGCATGCGGTTGCACCGGGCGCGGCACGACAATGCAGTTACCCACTGCAAAAACTGCCATGCAGACGCGTAGAGAATCCAAGCCGCCCGGCCCCCATTTATTCATGTGGCCATTTACCTTCATCTCTCATGTCACATGACACAATAAGCACACCCACGATGACACATACAGAGAGGACATCCGGCGGTTCCAATGGCGTTCCCCGTGGCCCCAATGGCGCTCCCAGCGGCCGACGACGACAACGGCGGGCAGTTCACCATGCATCACATAGTGGACACCCACGTGAGGGGGAAGGCCCTCTCAGTGGTGTACACGAACGATCCGGTCTTGGTGGAGAGCTCCATCCAAACTATGGAGCAGTTCCTTGCGGAGAACAACTACCAAGTGGTCGGCTTCGACCTCAAGTACACCATCGGTCGTGCCGGGCATGATCAGAAGGTTATCGTCGCCCAGTTGTGTGTGCGACATGATGTCCTCATCTACCACTACCACCTGACCACAAGGCCTTGCGAGCGTTTCTCCAGGTTTATCAATAGCTCCAACTACAGTTTTGCTACGGTGAACACCACCAACAATCTAAAAGCACTCAAGGTTTCGGGCTTGAAATGCCTGAATCTTGTCAACATCCAGCACCACTACAAGGTCTGGGTCGGCGACAATAACAGAATAAACTCCCTGGTTGACCTCGCCTCGGCCATCATCAACCCCTACTACGCGAATATGAAGGAAGAGAGCAAAAAGGACAAGAACGCCTGGCACAGTGTTTGGCATGAGAGACTGGATGAACAACACGTCAAGTACATGGCCAAGGACGCATACACAAGCTACAAGATGTATAGGCGGATCATTGATATGAGGAACTGTCTTCTTCCTGCCCCAGACGAGAGATTGAGCCACATAGCGGTGGCGGGAGCGTCACAAGAAGTTGATGACTAGATGATCGTTTCTCCTACTTTAGAATGCATGCAATTGTTTATTGAGGTGTATGCGAGTGATCTGTATAGTCACTTATGTAATTGGATGTTTATTTCAGTTATATATATATATATATATAAATGTTATTCTTATGTAGACAGAGCAAACGACACAGCTTATTAGCAACAATCGTCTGTGTTATTATTGGTCTTCGCACACATTTTTTATTACGGACCTGTTTGACGCGTATCACACACATCTTGTTCAGTTGAACTGTTTCCATTGTGTTTCCTAATCACACACAGTTCATCCTAGTGAACTGTATGTTGTATATCACACCCACCTTCATATGGCTACCTGTTTCTTTTGTTCCTCCTCATCCCAAACAGTTAATTGAACTGAACCGTATGCCCTACATCGCACACGCAACTAAAAGCTGAACCGTGTTTGATGCATCCGTCATCGCAAACCTTTTGCACCTTTTTTGACGGGTTTTTTACACCACCATTTGCGATTATGGCATCGCACACAGTTTCGTCGAAGGGTCTCTGATCGTAGTGTCGTGTTTGTACCATCCTGCAGTAGTGACTGTACAGAAGTCGAAATCGAAGGACAAAAATCTATAATTAAACAGATAGGGTAAACATGATGTCATGGAAATATGAGAGTAATCGAAAGACTAATACATCATTAATTTGCCTAATATAGAAGGAAGAGGGGGGAAATCCCCTTTGACCTATATGGTGCATGGGCACCTTTTATCCAAATGTTGTAATATTTAGAATATGTACAGGAAAGTAGGCCATGCCAGCCAATTTAGAGTGAGATTGAACATACCGCGTGCATCCTCAAGTCATGTGGTACGGTGAGATGGAATGTCTGGCGGAGGCCGCAAGGTCCTGATGTGTCAGCGCACTGTACATTCTATGAACGGAAGAAAACCCTCAAATCAGCTCGAATAAAAATGAATTCACGGCGATTTCGAGTGGGTGAGTAAAGGAGGCAGATGAACTGGGATAAGAGATGAGATAATATCTCATTAAATTAGTTACCTTGTTGTCCATGAGAAAGAACCCTTAGTATGGCATATTCCCCAACCGAGCGGAGCTGGGTCGACCACGAGCAGTGTTGAGAAAGTCAATGGCGATAGGCGCGGCAAGCGGAAGTGGCGAAATGTGGTGGGCTTTGCTGGCATCCTAGCGGCGGCGGCGGGCGTCGAGCTAAGTGGTTACCGCCGCGATAGGCGGTGCCATGCATAGACACGGAGGAGCTTGTGCAGGTGTAAATGGGGACTGGAGGGGTGGTTTTTGTGACTTGGTGATGATGAGGGTTTTCTTTTTTCTTTTTTGAATTGGGAGGTGAGGGTTTTCCGTCCCACAAAGAATTTTGGAGGCGACGGTTTGCTAGAGCCAACCATGTGTGATTGACGCAACACGCAAAATGAAAGTCATTGCACACGGTTCCAATTTTGGGAACCGTGTGTGATTGAAGTACTACCTCCGTCCTAGTTTATTGGTCCCCTTTGTAATTTTTACCAAATTTTGACCAAATATTTAACTAAGAAATGTTTATGCATGTCACCAAAAGTTATATCATTGAACACTATGCTCAAATACCCATCCAACGATATAATTTTTGCTGACCTGCACTAACATTTTGTCAGTTAAACCTTTGGTCAAAATTTAACACACAAATTACAAAGGGGACCAATAAACCAAGACGGAGGTAGATTGCATCAACCAAACTGATTGCATCCATATTCCACGGTTAGACATAAGTAAACATAGATTAAACATACTCAGACATAGATAATAAGCATACACGTACACAAGCATAGTTCAACCGTCATTAAGCATACTCAAGCGTACATGGTTCGATCCCACATCTCATCTCACATGCCGGCACGATCCTGAAGCTTCTCCAGGTACTCGGCGTACGCACCGTGCGCCACCCTGCGAGAATACTTCTACTTGAAGGAGCCAACGACCTGTCCTCTTGCATGCGCCAGAACACTTAGATATGCGTCATGAAGCTTGTGGTTGCAAAATGGGCATCGATAGTCATTGTTCCAGGTCCTAATACGCCTTTTATGCTTTCTCACATAAAGCTCCCTCAGGATTTGCCTCTTGTACCTCCTATGGCCATCTTCATCCTCGCTGTCCACATCATCAGACAGCACCTATACAAATAGTAAAACAAATTTGGCATCAAATCAATGTTTACATGCCGTGAAGTAGGATTAGGAATTTATGTCTATTTATTTATACATATCCAGAGATTATGGTTCGATTTTTAAGCACAGTAGTCTATGTACAGACAAATCTTGAAGAAAGTAATGGCACAAACATATGTAGGTCATTCAAAATCAATTGTCAACTCCTGGCTAGGAATTAATAGCACGAACACAAACCCTAGTCGGATTACTAGCAGAAATCATTTGCGCAGATGAAACAACTAATCACTTACCACTTGTACCATTCAAACAATGAATACACTACATGGATCTAATAAAACTTACTCAGATTTCATGGATTGGGAGAACATAACCATATGATTTCTATTCCAAAAAGGGGGAGGCAGGAGTAACCATAGAAACCCTATGATCTATTTGACACGTAAATGGGTACAGATGACTAACCAATTGTCCGTCGTCGGAGTCGTTGCCGGGGTCGTCACCAGAGTCGGTGTGGAACTCCGCCTTCGGCTGTGGAAGCTTGAAGTCGTCGATGATGTCAGGGTGTAGCAATAACTCGCCGGCAGTGACGGCAACCTCTATCTCCATCTCCACGCTGTGCTCTGGTGATTTAGCAGCCCCGGCATACCACTCCCTCCGATGGGGCGCTTCGGCGGAATCCTCTTACACTGACAGCTTTGAGGACTAAGAGCGGCATCAAGGATGCAAGCAGAGAGAGAGGATTGTGTGTGTGGCGAGGATGGGGGGTGCGGCCGCTCGGGCACACCATTAATATGGAGTAGTGGGAGTAGTGGGAGAGAGGCGGGCGGCGGTCAAACCGATGGCTCGTCTACTGGTGAGCCTGCGCACCGGACTGCTGGCATGCCTACCAAAGTTTCACACAGCTACTCGCACGCCTCCTGATGACACTATGAAGTGAGCACACCTCCGTCAATTCACACACATGCACGCACGCCTCCCGGTGTGCATGCACGCCGGACTGCTCGCATGTATCCCATCAACTCACGCCTGCTTGCACGGCACACAGGTCGCGCGGCAGCATGTATATTGTTTTTCTATTTGGATGATTAATGCTACCACTTTATTGCTTAACCGAAGCATGGCACATATCCATTGTTGGTCTAACGCTCACGGTTCGAAATAATCCATTTGGGATATTGGTTCCCAATTATTAATAATCTCCCGTTTGTAAATAGATAAAGATTACATCAAAACTGGTCTCAAATTTGACAAAAAAAATTACAATGCCACTTTGTATTGGTGTCCATATGACAACACAATATGTTTCATGAACTTCAAATAAGTTTTGCATGTACTAGAATTTAAAAATCAAGATTCTCAATGTTTGAAATTTATTGCACATGGAGTAAACATGCACATAACAAGACACATGTGTTTTTTGCAATCCATTTAGGTGCACTGTCACGTGTGCACGTAGCTCAAATTTGATTTTTGCACATTATACCCGTAGAAAATCAATCAATTAATGCACTAAAATGTCTTAATGATCTCTGTTTTTTTTAAATTAAAACATCCCTCCTTTGGTTACATATGTTCACCATGGGATAATTAATTTAACATGCATCATAGTTGCAGTGGATTCGCAGTGTGTGTGTGGGTGTGTGCGTCTAGGGGGTGGTGGGTGCCTCGCAATAAACTACGAGTTGTGAGCCACTGTGTGGGTTGGCTTTTTTGTTAGGCAGGCCAATGCCACATCAGAGTCATGAATTCGTTATTTAAAACATTACACAACCCTTTCATACATATATGTTTTGTCCACATGTAGTCGATGGTTGTCCTACATGACACTCGATACTTGCGTGTGACGCTTTTTGTGGGCCTGTGAGGTCGTCGTCCATCACTTTGACGAACAGCCGGCAGTGAGGTTAATTTGACCAGCAAGGTAGAATCTTTTTTTGTGTTATGGTAGTATATAGTACGCGTCGAGGAGGTGGGAGGGGACTAGCATATATACTATACGTACGCGTCCGTGAAGAAGTACACCTCACTCAGTGCCAGGACTTTTCAGTTTCTGAGGCACGTGCCATATCAAAATATTGAAATTGGCTATTCAAACATCACACTAAAGGAAATATGCCCTAGAGTCAATAATAAAGTAGTTATTTTATATTTCCTTATATTATGATAAATGTTTATTATTCATGCTAGAATTGTACTAACCCGAAACTTGATACATGTGTGGATACATACACAAAACATCGTGTCCCTACTAAGACTCTACTAGACTAGCTCGTTAATCAAAGATGGTTAAGTTTCCAAACCGTACGCATGTGTTGTCATTTGATGTACGGGATCACATCATTAGCAGAATGATGTGATGGACAAGACCCATCCGTTAGCTCAGCATATTGATCATTCAGTTTTATTGCTATTGATTTCTTCATGTCAAATACATATTCCTTCGACTATGAGATTATGCAACTCCCGGATACCGGAGGAATACCTCGTGTGCTATCAAACGTCACAACGTAACTGGGTGATTATAAGGATGCTCTCACTAGTACGCGTCGGTGCTATACAAACAGTTTTTAACCCCTTTCCGCGATGGCATTTGGAACCGTCGCCTAGTGAGTGACGGCAATAGGGGGTCCCTCCCACACGACCCAGAAACCGTCGGGGATATGCCCTCCTGGCACACACACACTCGGCAAAATGAGGTCGGGTGCGACCGGCGAGTGCTCAAATACGGAAATACGTATAGTAGAGCTAAAAAATACAAGTATACAGGCGTAATTGTTTCCAGTCGCAAGTACATCCCACACAGTCAGTCCCCGCTAAACGTTTCTGTTTGTGTGTACATCCCACACAGTCGCTCCAAGGAAAATGTTTCCGTTCACAGGTACATCACACGCAATTTTTCCCGTTAAATCGTTTGTGTTATTGAATGCATCACACACGGACTGTAGAAGAAACTGTGTGGCAAAGGTTTGTCCATCACACAAAGTTTTTATGTGGTAAACGTTTGCGCAAGGTGGCCTAACACAAACAGTTTTCAAGAGAAAGTCGTGTGTGATTGTTCATTGATCCAACACTGTTTATTCCTAGAAACTATGTGCTTTGCCTAAAGTCATCGCCCACGGTATTTTTGGAATAGCCGTTTGCAATAGCAAAACTCAATTAGCAGGCTAATTCGCCATTAGCAGGCTAATTACCCTATTATTAAAAATCCATTTATTAATCTAATTGACATTCATGTTAAGCACATAATATATTTCATTTCCATATTAAGGAAGTAGAATTACATAATTGAAATACATCAGAGTACAACATGATATAGCTTCAGCACTCAGCTACCCATTACACAACTGCACCAGCACCAAGTTTCACATGCAACATGTAGAAACTTTCGAAATTAGCATCATAGATGATATATAGACAGATGCATCTCATCTGGAAAACTGCTGAATCGGAAGGCGAATATTGATCCTTCATTCATGTTGAAGGTCTTTGTAACTTTAGGCCAGTGCCTGTGGATGATTGACCGTCCATCCTTCGTCCTCTTCAGACACACTTCAATTTTGAACCATGGGTGTTGTATGAAAACCTTCCTCGCCTCCTGACCATAGAGGTGGTTTGAGAGGTAATCATCATTGAACTGCTTTGGAAAGTCCTTAAAACAAGGATGTGCATAAATATCTTCTCTATATTGTAAATGGGGCAAAGGAATAAAAAAGGCAAGGTATAATAGTTAGTACCATCTTGTAGTGAGCTGATGTCTTCTTCATTGTGCAAACAAAGATCTTGTTGTTTTTTGTCGCTAATTTATTTATCCTAACAATCTTTCTGAGTTTCTTGACTTGATTGATATTCATGGACAACTCATTTCCCCATATGCAAAAAGGGTCGAACAGTGGGTCAAAACCTCTGACAGCAGGACCTACATGTGCAAGACCAAATTGTTAAAAACCTAAATATTAGATTGGTTCCTGTAATTGCACGATAATGTGCTATTAGACAACGGACCATGCACGTGCAGTTAACTAAACACCACAACAAATGAACGAAATGTTAATTGAGCACCACATTGCACAATATAACTGTCAGGACCCCGACTCAAAGCCACACTGATCTAGCATGTAACACCTCATATCACTTTGCGGCCTCACGCATGGTATTCCCACGGGTGTCGCCTTACCTTGCCCGGGACCGTTTACGCCTTTTGGCACACGTATATGATAGTGTCGCTAGCATCCATATGACAAGGAGCCCGGGATGACATGGCTAGTCGTGAACCCAAAGTGGCACTAACTTACAGGGACAGGCATACATGACCCAGCAACGAACGTGTTGGTCATCAGCAAGTGAATCCGGGATGTAGCAACTGGGCTAGCAGGACTCCGGTAGACACCGCGTGACATTTCCCCGAAGGGACAGACACAGGAACGAAGAAGGACACATGCCAGCCAGCCTAAGTGTTCTGGAGCAGTAGCAAGCTACCAAGGCTCAGTGGAAGCATTAGGAGACATTTCCCGGTAAGAGAGGCTACCAATGATAAACAACTAGATAGTCAGATCCCACACATACGAAGCATTTCAATAACATACACACAATATGCTCGATATGTGCAAATACAACATGGCATCACAACATGACTCTACAACTCAAGTATTTTATTCAATAGGCTCCGAGTAGCGAGATATTACAAACATGGGTCTCTCGACCCAGCATTCAAAGCATACAAGTCAAAGCACATGCGGAATCTTAACATGTCTGAGTACAGACATCTACAAATGAAAAAGGCTGAGAAGCCTGACTATCTACCAGATCTTGCTGAGGGCACAGGATCGTAGCTGAGGTAGCAAGCTAAACATCGAAGTTCACGTGGAACTACTAGCGAGACTGGAGTCTCTCCGCAAAAACATAAAATAGGCAAACGTGAGTACAAATGTACCCAGCAAGACTTACATCAGAACTAGCTACATATGCATCAGAATCAACAAGGGGATGATGGGGTTTAACTGCAGCAAGCTAGCTTTGACTCGGTGGCTATCCTGAACTACGACTGTAAGTAACTCTTTTGAGGTGGCGCACACGAGTCCACATATTCACCATATCAATACACCACTATGGATCCGCTCCCGTCTCCCTACGAGTACGCCATCCGTAGCACTCACGCTTATCTTGCGTAATTTAGAGTATCTACTTTCACTTGTCTATGAACTGTATAGGCAACCCAGAAGTCCTTTACCGCGGACACGGCTATTCGAATAGATGATGTTAACCCTGGAGGGGTTTACTTCTTCATACATGTTTCCACCACTTAGTGTCTGCACACGACATGTGCTCGACAGACTTCAAGCGAAAGCCGACGTGGGTGTAGACCACGACCTACCTAAACACTCAAGTCTCTAGTTTAGTTTTATCGCCTATTCAGGTTCCATCCGCAGGGAGTCTAGCCGAGGTTTCCACATACGGCCCCGAACGATGTGTACAGGGTTCCACGACACCAAATGGGCGCCCGGTATACCCGGCCACGTGCCTACCGCATCACAGCCCACCCCTCTGGTCAGCGCTGCGCACGGCCTCTAGCATACTACAAACACCAAAAACTACTTGCAACTCTTGGACAGAGGACAAGGGTGATTAAGAAGTCGAGCGGGGACATATTTCAGGGCCCAATGCATGGTAGTAGTTGTTTCGTGGATTACAAACACAGAACTCAGTTCCTGAGGACGGCTTCAATGAGACAACCCACCATGTACTCCTACATGGCCTCTCACCGATACCTTTACCAAATCGTGTTCACACACTTAGCTCTCAACAATAGGACAAGTTCACACACCTCCTATTCATCCCCGATGAATCAGACCTGACACAACTCTAAGCAATAGCAGGCACGACAAAACAAGCATGAATGAGTAGGCACATGAGGGCTCAAACAACTCCTACTCATGCTAGTGGGTTTCATCTATTTATTGTGGCAATGACAGTTAATGCAGAGGATAAAGGGGTTCATCTACCGCAACAAGTAACAGATGAATCGTTGTTGTCCTAATGCAGTAAAGGATAGCAGGAGCGAGAGAGTAGGATTGCATCGGAATGAACAAGGGGGTTTTGCTTGCCTGGCACTTCTGAAGATAGTATAGCTCTTCATCGGTGTCATCGATCTCATCATCGGTATCACGTCTATCGGGAGGAGACAAATACCGGCAACACAGAAGGGAACACAATCAATGCAATGCACAATATGATGCATGATCATGACATGTCAAAACGTTGTGATTTGAGCTAATGCAACTAGTAGCAGATTAAATGGAGTTGGTTTGAATCCAAGATTCAAATTCAAACTCCATATATAACATTTCAAATGCCATTAATTAAAATTGTTGTATACAGTAGCTTTAAGTTGTTCTAACATGCATGAAAATAGTACAGATGGATAGTTTGGATTTTTCTGACCATTTTTCATATATAATTTGTTTCATTTGGAGTTATGGTTGAATTTCTATGAATTTTAGAAGTTTTGGGCATTTTCTGGAATTTTCTGAATTATTTTAAATCCTAAAAATTGTTAACTACGTCATGCTGACCTCAGCAGGTCAACAGGAGCGGTCCAGGTCAAACCTGACCAGTGGGGTCCACTGGTCAGTGACCCAGTGTTGTTCAGTGTCAATGGCAGGTGGGTCCAGGTCAACAGACATGTCAGCACAGTCAACTCTGACTGGTGGGTCCCGCATGATTATAAACTAATCTAAAAAGAAATAAAACCTATATTATTTAGGGCATGGGGCCCAGGTGTCAGTGATCTAGGTGGGTTAGTTAGGGCATCATTAGTGGCTAATGACAACGCCACGTCGACTTTGCCGAAGTTCTGCCGGCGGCGAACAAAACCGTGGCGGAGGGAGTCGGGATTTCGCTATGGGGCTCCGTCTTGAGCGCAGTTTTCTGCTACAGCTTGCTGGGTCTCTCGCGCATCTAGTGGTGGTGGCGGCAGTAGCTGGGATGGCCAGAGTTGACGGTGGCGAGCATTTCCGCGGCGGCCGGAGTTCGGGCACCTACGGGTTTGGCGTTGTAGTGCACGGGAGGGGGAGCTGGTGTGTGTGTGTTAGGCTCCTGGTGAGGTGTGGAGCACGTTGCCGTGCTCGGGAGTGAGCTACGGTGGCTCTGGCCTCGTCTGCGTCATCACCGGTGGCGAGGAGCTCACAGCCCAGGTGAAAAGGGTGGCTAGAGTGCGGGAACGAGTGCGGGGAGGAGGGGGAATGGTGGCGGAGCTCACAGCGATCTCAATGGAGGACTCAGCCGGCTCGAGGAGGGGTCGGAGCAAGCGGGGCGGCGAGGGGGATCTCCGGCGCCGACGGCATGGATGAGGATGATGGCGTCGGTTCGGGCGTCCTGCGAGCGCGTGCTTCGTCTTGTGGCTCCGTGGCGTCGAGGCGGAGCCTCTGGACAGCACGAAGAGGCGAGGGAGAGGCGATGGCCGCGGTGGTGTTCGTCAGCGGTGGCGACAGCGCTCGGTGGTTGCGTGCGAGAGAGCCAGAGGAGGAGAGGAGCTCGGGGAGAGAGTGAGAGGGCCTGGGGGGTGCATGGCCGTCTCCGTGGCGCTGGAAGGGCCTCGAGGGTGTGAGGCAGGCAGGGAGGAGGCCACGGCGTCGCCAGCGCTCGCCACCGAGCTGCTCCAGGGCGAGGGGAGGAAGACGACAGGAAGAGGTGGGCTGGGCCAGGTGGCTGGACTGGGCGACTGGGCCGGCCAGGTCGGCTGCGGTAAGTTATGTAGGTTTTCTGTCCTTTTCTTCTTATTCCTATTTTCTAATTCTTCTGTAACTTTAGGGCTTTAATTAAAATACCAAATCAATCCCAAAAATCATGAAACTGCCCATGACCACTGTTGGGAATATATCCTACAGTAAACATTTCAGTTTGGGATTATTTGGACATTTAAAATATTTACTAGCATTTAAATGTCCAAATTCAGATATCATATGATTTAATCCAGTGACCTTAGGATGTCCTAGAAATTTGTGCACCATTTTTGTCAGAGGTTTATGACCAAAGCAAAGATGATGAACATTTTAGAAGGGCATTTCAGGTTCATTGGAAATGATTTTAGTAAACCCTAGTTGGTTTAAAGGGGTGCTGGGGGTTCTGTCTTCCCCATTTCAAGTTTCTGAGAAAATTTAAACACGATGCAACAACAGATGCTAGCTCTAGACAGGCCAGAGCTAGGGATGTGACAATAACATACTCCTAATATGCTTGTCCTCCAAGATAAAAAAATCTATATATACTTCCCGAACCTGTTAACCACCGTATCGCGGAGAAAATCCTCTGTTCTCTTTTCTTGCTATTTTTGGTCAGATTTGTCAAGCTAGGCATCATGTCTTCTTGCTCCCCCAACCACATGGAAGAAGATGCTTGGCTAATGAAGATCGAGATGAAGAGGGAGGAGCCCACGGATGCTATCAAGGGAGACAAGGGCAAGGAAACTATCATAGATCCGTCCCCGGTGGCAACACAATCATTGTTGGCCGAGGAGGAGGAAGATATCGTTAAACCCTACCTTACTCACCTTACTCCTGCTGAGATTGAATCTTTTCGTGTCTTTGAAATGGTTCGCATACAAAATAAGTATCTCACTCGCGAAAATATTCTGCATCAAGAGCATATCACCTATCTCCGGAGCGTCATCCATCGGCTGCAGGATCTCTTGACCTTCAAAGACAAGATTGCTTCTTCACCACCATCATCTTCTTCACCACCAGAGGAGAACTAAGTATTGGGTATGGGCACTCCCCTTGGCTTCCGCCAAGCTTGGGGGAGGTGCCCCGGTATCGTATCATCCCACTATCTTTTTACTTTTACTTATCTTAGTTCAATCTTTTGCTTAGATGAATAAAGTTTAGTTTGATCTTTTCTACTTAAAAGTTTGCTTAGTGATCTATCATTGTTATCATGTGAAAGTTATATAACAAAGTTAGTTTGAGTTTTTGCTTTCTTTACTTTCATGTTGCAAATAAAGAAAAGAAATAAGAAAGAAACAAAAGGAGGAAGGAAAATAAATCAATGAGATTATATACTAATCCTGTGGTAGGTGATAACACCACATAAGGAAAAGTATAAGTAAGAAAAATTTATTAGAGATAACATAGCATTAGTCAATGATGCAACTCATGAAAGAATTAATAAGGGAAGAGAACATTCACATATAGATATACTATCCTAGAAATCTTTTATGATTGTGAACCCTCATCAAAATATTATATGCCAAAATTGTTGATGTTGGACAAGGAAGAAAACTTAATGGTTTATGTTTGTTTATATTCACATAGAAGTCATATTGTCATAGATCCTTTAACATGTGGTGCTTTCCCCCTATCTTTGCTAGCCAAAAATTCCGCACTAAGTACAAATACTACTTGTGCATCCAAAAACCCTTCAACCCAAATCTTTTCAAGTGTCCACTATACCTACCTATGGATTGAACAAGATCCTTCAAGTGAGTTGTCATCGGTGCAAAAGGGCAATAAAAATTGCTTCTAAATATGTGAGATCATTTAGTGTAAGAGAAAATTGAGCGTTGTACGAACTTGGATGACAAAGAATAAAAGTGACAGACTGCATAATAAAGGTTGTCATCTTAATGGGCAATACAACGTGGCGTTCCCTTGCACTAAGGGATTGAGCAGTAAGCAAATAAGCGCATGGCAACCTCTGCTTCCCTCTACGAAGGGCCTATCTTTTACTTTATGTATTTACTTTTATGCAAAGAGTCAAAGTTATCTTTCTAGCCCTTTTTATTTTCTCTTTTGGCAAGCATCATGTGGTGAGGAAAGATCTAGGCACATATGTCCAGTTGAATATAGATAACATGAGTTATTATTGTTGAGATCACCCTTGAGGTGAGTAAGTTGGGAGGCAAAATTATAAGCCCCTATCTTTCTATGTGTCCGATTGAAACCTTTTGCTCATGTGTACTCAGTGAGTGTTAGCAATCATAGAAGACTATATGATGGTTGAGTATGTGGACTTGCCTAAAGGCTCCATTACGTGACCCTTCCTGAAAAGATGATGAACTGTAGTTGCAAAGTTGACTGAGAACATAGTTTGTTGGTTTCTAATAGAGTTTTTGCTTTATACTTCGATTATGTGATGAAGTGTTACTTATTCATGGGAAGTGTATGGTAAAAGTTCTATGATAAAAGCCTATGTTTAAATTTGTTGCTAATATAATAATCAAAATGATGCTTCTATGTCTGTATTTTGTTTTTAACGACACCGCTCTCTCAAAGCATGTGGACATGTTTTTCGATTTCGGTTTTCTCTTGAGGACAAGCGAGGTCTAAGCTTGGGGGAGTGGATACGTCCATTTTGCATCATGTTTTCTTACTGTTATTTATATTGTTTTTATCCATAATAATGCTTTTTGGAGTAATTCTAATGCCTTTTCTCTCATAATTTGCAAAGAACACACCAACGGGGAGAATTCCGGCAGCTGGAAATCTAGACTTGGAAAAGCTACGTCAGGCCACCTATTCTGCACAGCTCCAAATGATCTGAAACTTCACGCAGATTTTTTATGGATTATTTAAGGAATATTGGAGCCAATAAACACCAGAGGGGGGCCACCAGGTGGGCACAACCCACCTGGGCGCGCCAGGGCCCCCTGGCGCGCCCTGGTGGGTTGTGGCCTCCTCAGCCCACCTCTGGTGCCCATCTTTTGGTATATAAGTCCCTTTGACCTAGAAAAAATAAGGGGGAGGATTTCGGGACAAAGCGCCGTCGTCTCGAGAACTCGGGCAGGAGCACTTTTTCCCTCCGGTGGAGCGATTCTGCCACGGGAAATTCCCTCCCGGGGGGAAATCATCGTCATCATCATCACCAACAACTCTCCCATCTTGGGGAGGGCAATTGATACGTCTCCAACGTATCTATAATTTTGGATTGTCCCATGCTATTACTTTACCCGTTTTGGATGTTTATGGGCTTTACTTTACACTTTTATATCATTTTTGGGACTAACCTACTAACCGGAGACCCAGCACGTATTGCTGTTTTTTTGCCTATTTCAGTGTTTCGAAGAAAAAGAATACCAAACAGAGTCCAAACGGAATGAAACCTTCGGGAGCATGATTTTTGGAACAAACATGATCCAGAGGACTTGGAGTGCAAGTCAAGAAGCAATCGAGGAAGCCAAAATGGTGGAGGGCACGCCCCCCCCCTACTGGGCGTGCACCCCTATCTCATGGGCCCCTTGGGCGTCCACTGACCTACTTATTCCTCCTATATATACCCACATACCCCAAGAACATCAAAGGCGACCAAGAAAAACTATTTCCACCACCGTAATCTTCTGTATCCGCAAGATCCCATCTTGGAGCCTTCGTCGGTGCTCCACCGGAGGGGGAATCAACCACGGAGGGCTTCTACATCAACACCATAGACTCTCCGATGAGTTGTGAGTAGTTTACCACAGACCTTTGGGTCCATTGTTATTAGCTAGATGGCTTATTCTCTCTCTTTGAATCGCATTACCATGTTCTCCTTGATCTTCTTGGAGATCTATTTGATGTAACTCTTTTTGCGGTGTGTTTGTCGAGATTCGATGAATTGTGGGTTTATGATCAAGTTTATCTATGAGAAATATTTGAATCTCCTCTGAATTCTTTTATGTGTGATTAAGTTATCTTCGCAAGTCTCTCTGAATTATCAGTTTGGTTTGGCCTACTAGATTGATCTTTTTTGCAATGGGAGAAGTGCTTAGCTTTGGGTTCAATGTTGCGGTGTCCTTTCCCAGTGACATCAGGGGCAGCAAGGCACGTATTGTATTGTTTCCATCGAGGATAAAAAGATGGGGTTTATATCATATTGCATGAGTTTATCCCTCTACATCATGTCATCTTTCTTAATGCGTTACTCTGTTCTTATGAACTTAATACTCTAGATGCATGCTGGATAGCGGTCAATGTGTGGAGTATTAGTAGTAGATGCAGGCAGGAGTCGGTCTACTTGTCACGGACGTGATGCCTATATACATGATCATGCCTAGATAATCTCATAATTATTCGCTTTTCTATCAATTGCTCGACAGTAATTTGTTCACCCAACGTAATACTTATGCTATCTTGAGAGAAGCCACTAATGAAACCTATGGCCCCCGGGTCTATCTTTTATCATATAAGCTTTCAATCTACTTTTATTTGCATCTTTACTTTTCCAATCTATATTATAAAATACCAAAAATATATTTATCTTATCACTTTATCTCTATCAGGTCTCACTTTTGCACGTGGCCGTGAAGGGATTGACAACCCCTTTATTGTGTTGGTTGCGAGTTCTTGTTTGTTTGTGTAGGTGTGTGGGACTTTTGAGGAGCCTCCTACTGGATTGATACCTTGGTTCTCAAAAACTGAGGGAAAAACTTACACTACTATTGCTGCATCACCCTTTCCTCTTCAAGGAAAACCAACGCAAGCTCAAGACGTAGCAAGAAGGATTTCTAGCACCGTTGCCAGGGAGGTCTTCGCTCAAGTCAAGACATACCAAGTACCCATCACGAACTCATCTCCCTCGCATTTACATTATTTGCCATTTGCCTCTCGTTTTCCTCTCCCCCACTTCACCCTTGCCATTTTATTCGCCCTCTCTTTCCCAATCTCCTCTCTCTTTCGTTTGCCTTTTTTTGTTTGCTTGTGTGTTGGATTACTTGTCGCAATGGCGCAAGATAATACCAAATTGTGTGATTTGTCCAATACCAATAATAATGATTTCCTTAGTACTCCGATTTCTCCTCTTAATGATGTTGAGTCTTGTGAGATCAATACTGCTTTGCTGAATCTTGTTATGAAAGATCAATTTTGTGGTCTTCCTAGTGAAGATGCCGCTACCCATCTAAACAACTTTGTTGATTTGTGTGAGATGCAAAAGAAGAAAGATACGGATAATGATATTGTTAAATTGAAGTTATTTCCATTTTCACTTAGAGATCGTGCTAAAGTTTGGTTTTTGTCTTTGCCTAAGAATAGTATTGATTCATGGAACAAGTGCAAAGATGCTTTTATCTCTAAGTATTTTCCACTTGCTAAGATCATCACTCTTAGGAACGATATTATGAATTTTAAACAACTTGATCATGAGCATGTTGCCCAATCTTGGGAAAGAATGAAATTGATGATTCGGAATTGCCCTACTCATGGTTTGAACTTATGGATGATCATACAAAAAATTTATGCCGGATTGAATTTTGCTTCTAGAAATCTTTTAGATTCGGCCGCGGGAGGCACGTTTATGTAAATCACCTTAGGAGAAGCTACAAAACTCCTTGATAATATTATGGCTAATTATTCTCAGTGGCACAACGAAAGATCTACTAGTAAAAAAGTACATGCTATAGAAGAAATAAATGTTTTGAGTGGAAAGATGGATGAACTTATGAAATTGTTTGCTACTAAGAGTGCTCCTA